>NC_059425.1:149116364-149135993 GCF_021028975.2 Sphaerodactylus townsendi | reverse complement strand
CTTACTCCCTCCTCTCCCTCACTCCCCTTTCACGCCACCCCTCCCCCCCCTCCCCCCCTCCCCCTCCCTCCCACCTCTGAAGATGCCAGCCACTATGGGGTGGAGAACATTATTTTTTTAATTTCTCACATAATATTTGAACTTGGGGTCACTGTAAAAAATTCTGAGGACAGGGATTAAGGAAAGGGTTTTGGAAGGTCAATTGGAAGCTAGGAAGGTCAATCGGAAGGTCAAGCTAGGAAGGTCAATTGGAAACTTGTGTGTGAGTGTTCATGAGTTTATTGTTACTGATGGGTTTTATTGGAAAGGTGAGACTTTAAATTAATTCAAATGTGGGTGTTCAGCCTGAGTCTTAATATGCCAATGATATACCACAAGGAGATGGAAAGTGTACAATTTATTTGCTTCCTTTCACATTAGCATGTTCTGGGAAATGTTTCTTTCCCTATTTCATGAAGGGTTTTTTTAATCCTTAGTGTGGAAAAAAAAAGGAAAGATAAGCTGGCAAGATTTCCCAAATACTTATAAAACAAAAGAAAATCTGGCTGATGCTGTTGTAGGTGGAAATGTATGCCTTGGTCCCCATTCTCCATTCTCATGTTTGTATGGACATAAATGGTCTAAACACTGAAAAGGACTTCGATTATTCTTCTCAACATGTGATGAAAAAGAATATCTTCTGAAACAAAGCATAGAAAATTGTGTGACAAGCAAAGGCATACAATTTATATAACATATGTCAAGTACAAAAACAGAATTCTTGTTTCCTGGGCAGAATCCTATTTAGAGTAACTGGTGTGTGTTGGATGATGGCCTCCCTCAGAAAACCACTTCATATTTGCTATTCTATCCTTTCTTTACAAGACAAACTTCTTATGTTGAAGATTTGTTGGTGTTAATAATGATCACTAACGTTGTTTTCTTTGCATCCCAACAGACTTTGCCGAAAACCATTGGAAGGCTAAAGAAACTGAATATATTGAATGCTGACAGAAACAAACTAGTATCTTTACCTAAAGAGGTAAGCACCATATCTTTGATCTCACTGTTAGTGGGGGGCAGGATAGAAAGAATGGAATTTATCTGCTAGAATTGTATGTGACAGATTTGACTATACTTTCCAGTAAAACCTGAAATAGCTGGACCTTTGTATGTGTGAGAAACTATGAACAAGGAACTCAGACCAGCAAGCTAATAGCATGTGACTAGAATGAAGAGGCCTTTAGATTTGCTACCAAATGTCGCTGGCGTTTTGCTTGATGGCGTCTCAAAAATAAAATACAGTTGACCCATCTTGGACTTCTCAGTTGTGAAATGGACAGCTCTTGAGTTTGTCAGATTTTTTACACTTAGAAAAACTTTTGCCATTTTATCTAACGGTTTAAGTTAGAAGGAAAGCTAAAGGGTAGTTGTTTTACAAAAGCAGTGTTCTGGAACGTTAACTTCAAATAACTGTGCTTTGCCATAATATCCTTAACTCCTACACAATTATTAGCATTAATTAGGTGTTCAGCCTTTTGTGGCTAAAAACAATAGGAAAATCACCTGAAGGTCATAGGCTCTGATATTGTGGAGGGTGATGATAAGAAATGAATGGAAGATTGATGCCATCTTGGGTCCTTAAAACCGCATCATCAATTTGTTTTGCTTTCACAATGACAGTATGTTGCTGACTGAAGTGACTTACCGTAGGCATTAATCTGGAGTGATGGAGGCAGGTTGTACACTGCAGGAACTGTGTGCTATCTGCTTTGGTAAACCAATGAACTTCAGAGCCCTCACAGGACCTATGTGGTCATCACTGTGACTTCCATGTGGTGTGCTTAGAAAATGGGTAATCTTATTCTAGAACTTTTTTTTTTCTTAGAGTACTTTGCGTATCCCCTCTGCATGGCTACAACTTAGCTGTGGAAGATAGGAGCCTGTGATTATGCACTCTGAAAGTTGTGTGTGTGTGTGTGTGTGTGTGTGTGTGAGAGAGAGAGAGAGAGAGAGAGAGAGAGTCCAATAGATTGTGGCATGATTTACATAAGCAACTAGAAATGTAACACATGTTTAAAATTGCTGTGGGGCCATTTTTATTACAGCAGAGACAAAAATGGTGGGTAGCTGTGTTGGTCTATTGGGGGGAAACAACCAACAGATGAGTGAAGTTACTCTTCTGTCAGCCCATTCTCTAGTTTATGGAGAAGCTGTTCTGGTATAGTAAAGCAACTCTGTTGTCCACAACTCTGTTCTTCCTTGCTGAGTGAAGCAGTGGGGAAAAAAATGTCAGCAGACAGGCATCTGTTGGATTTTTTGTTGCCAGAGTGGCTGTTTGATTGCTAACATTTGCTTCAAGCAAAATATGAACATGTGCTATAAATAAGAAAAGCCACACATGGTGTGAAAGTCAAAACAGCAAGAAGAAATTAATATTCCGCATCCAGAAACAGAAAGTGTTTGCAAGGATGGAAGTGGGGGAGTCGCCCAGTGACAGCTGGAACATTCTACAGGCTGAGTAAGGACAGCAAGAGCAACCCTTGATGGTTTTTTGTCCTTGGGACCCAGTAGTTTCACCTGGAATATCTGCCATCTGGATGAACATTAATTTGCTGGTAACTTTTTCTTTAGCCTTGTTTCCTCCCCTTTGGTATTTTGAGGGAGGAGTTGTCTTTCTGTCTTTGAGCTGACAAGAACCTCTTGCATCTTCCTAGTTCCAGACATATATATTACTTTTCTAGTTACCATCTATTCTCTCCCTGCCCCTTTACAATAAGTAATTGGTATAGACTCTTCCTGAGTGGAAGAGTAGAATGGAAACCTGAAGTGCACTTCATCTTTGAATTCTCAAAAATGTACCAGGACCTCTGGCCAGTTAAAATGAAGAAATTTTAGATAAGAAATCCTCGTTTCATTTTGGCGATTTAATGTAATTGGGCTGTGGCTCAGCCGGAGCAGCAGTGGCGTAGGAGGTTAAGAGCTCGTGTATCTAATCTGGAGGAACCGGGTTTGATTCCCAGCTCTGCTGCCTGAGCTGTGGAGGTTTATCCGGGGAATTCAGATTAGCCTGTGCACTCCCACGCATGCCAGCTGGGTGACCTTGGGCTAGTCACAGTTTCTCGGAGCTCTCTCAGCCCCACCCACCTCACAGGGTGTTTGTTGTGAGGGGGGAAGGGCAAGGAGATTGTAAGCCCCTTTGAGTCTCCTACAGGAGAGAAAGGGGGGATATAAATCCAAACTCTTCTTCTTCTTCTTGCGTGGAGAAGGTTCCAGGTTCAATCCCTGCCACCTCCAGCAGAATGAATAAATGAGAATCAGGTAGTAGATGATGTGAAATGTCTCCACCTAAGACCCTGGAGAGCCACTGCCAGTTTGAGTAGACAACACTGACCTTGACGGACAGGAGTAATTTCATCTTCTGACTCACTCTGGGGAAGGGGGACTCTCAACATAGTTTTTTAAAAACATTGTATATAAGATTTAGAGGAGCAAAATTTACTGATAAGAAAAAAGGGCCTTCAACTGTAATTGTGAATAATGCAGAAAGAGAACAAGATTAACAAAGAAAGAGAATAGCAAACTATGTGGAAGCAAATGTTCCTAATCTTCAGCTGTAATTCTACCTACTCATGAATCTACTAGTTAATGTTTGAACACTTGCATTGGATGCTTTTGTTGGTAACATTTTTGTTCTTCTGAATTAACAGTAAATACCAGTACTAGGAATGATTTAGCAGTCACAGTTCAGGTATTAAGAGAATTTATGTCTTTGATTAATGCTCAGGCCCGTTTCGCACGGGCCATTTAGACTGATGTGGGGCCGGTAAAAATGCCGTTGTGGGGGAGAAGATCACACAGCTGCCGATGCTGCAGCGCAGCAGCAGTTGCGTCCTCCCCCCACAACAATGTTTTCTCAACTCATTCATTGAGTGAATCTTTTTTAAAATGCAAACTTCCATCTGGTGCTGAGTGAACAGCTATGGGTGGGAGCCGGCATTTTCTCTGCACCGCTGCCAGTCCCCTTTTACTCCTGCCGGTTCCTGTCACTCTGTGAAGGCCATGGAGGCATGTCCCCTAGCCTCCACAAAATGATGGGAGCAGGCAGGAGGTAAAAGGGCACCGGGAACTGTGCAGCCCATGCAGATGCCTTGCTGCTGGGCAGCCGGGGCCATTCATGCAAATGGCCCCAGGGGGTGCACCAGCATTGACTATGCCGGTGCACCCCCACTCGCTTGGCCTGTGTGGAAAGGGCCTCAGAGTTTGAGGTAGAGTTTGCTACAAGTGAGAGATGCCTCTTTTCCGTGTTTTGAATTTTCAAGGCCTTGCTCCTCATTGTAGATTAGACTGTGGCCTGTAGCTTTCTCCATTAACTTTCCTGTGACACTGAAGTATATAAGCTACAATCTATAGAATACTCCAGAAAAAAATGAAGTGAGAGAACTTTCCAGTACATGATCTCATTTTGCATAATTATTAAGTACACTATTAAAGAAATTTTTCAGAATAACTTTGTCCCAGTAATATGAATATACTTCAACTGAAACATTTGCTTAGGGAAAAAAGTATGATTAACGAATTACATTTTTAAAAATCAAAGGTTTATGTGGACATTATTTTATTGGAATAATTGTTCAGATTTAAAGACAGTATAGCATGGACTACTCTTATATTGCTTCTCTTAAATGTAAAGGCACTGAAAGCTGTTGACACACTAACAATTAAGTCCTGTGCAGAATTCCTCCTGTCTAAGCCCACTGAAAAAAAATCTCTTCATAGAACTGCAGCGTAATTTGAACTCACCCAAAGAACTAAGCATGATATTCTATCTATGTAGTTGTCCGCTCATTTGGACCAACCAAATTTAAATCTCTTCCACAGAGGTCACTCAGCACCTGTTTCACTGTCCCTTCCCATAGCAGCATCTGCATTACTGGTTAGTTTCGTATCAGATTGATGAATGCAATATCATTTCCACCATGTGAGAAGAGACGCATAAATGAGAATATTAGCTTTGGATGGTTAGGCTAGTTCAAATCTTGCCAGGTTAATTGAACCATTTAAAAATTTTGGATTACTCTGTATACTTATCTCCTCCCGCCCCAAGTTATAAATCATTAAAACATACGTGTAAACTCTCTCAAAATTTCTAGTGATGTTTAGCTGAAAAACATTCATTACAACTTTGAAAGTGCTAAACTTGCCTAATATTGTATCACCACTGGCACATATACATTGTTGTTTTTATGAAACAGTTACTCTTTAGAAATTGTAAATGTCCCATGGAAAAATTACACTGGAAAATTTTCCATTTTTTTTCTGCCCTACATCTTTGTAGCCCAGTGCATGATGGGGTGACAGTTGGAAGCAGATATAATAAACATTTTTGTAGCATTTTCCAAATGCTTGATAGCAGCTTGCTTTTTTATTCTTGGAACAACTGTAATTTACATTACTGTGATGATTCCTTCAATGCAATATTTGAGGTTTGCCTAAAACCACCCAGTTTGTGGGCAGAGATTAATTTTAAGCTGGAGATTTCCCAATCTGCAGTTTGTTTTATCTACTATGCCTCACAAACTGAGTCTGAATGCAAAAGTAGTGTAACTGCATATTCAGCCAAATACTTGCTGTGTTGGAAAAAGTTGGGGAAATTTCTGGGGTTTGGCTCCCTTGGGGTAAGTTTCAAATAACTTGCATTCTCACTACCAAACTGCATGAGAGACCACAGCATTTTGTGCTATTTATGTGCTGGGGAAAAAAAACCCTGGGCTTTTAGCTCCCCTTTCTCTCTCCTTCCTTGCCCATTCCTACCATGCAATTAAGTACAAGTGCTGCTATAATGGCCTTCCCCCCCTCATCTCCAGAACGAAGAAGCAAGCAGTGGTGCATTGCTGAATAGAAAGGCACCAGTACAGGCCTTAATGCAAGTACCTTAGCTTACCTTCTGTTCCTGCCCCTGGAGTACTGCATAACCCCGCTTGTCACTAGTGTTCTTTCTGTACATTGGCAATGCAGGAGCTCAACTGAATGCTAGTTTGAACTGTTGGGGAGTTGGAACATTTGGTTCACTATGTGGACTTCAGATGTTGGCTAGTCCCCCCCCCCCCTCCCCGTTAAGTTCATTATGTCATAAATAGTTGGCATGAAAAGCTTGAGATCCTGTCTGCTGGTGAAATGTGTTCACTGTGTTAGATGTTACATAAACCAGCCATTCAGGCCGTGCTGCAGCTAATCATAGTAATCAGTGCTACCTACAGAAATATGACAAAGTGTAATAATGAGAACTTCTACTGTAAAGTGTTAGGAACCCTGGCAGAATTTTGACAGGTGAGTTCAAAGGAAATGGGTTTTGGTTGCTTTTAAAGCAAAGGGGTTTGACATATAGGAATTAGTGGGTGGATTTCAGCAGGCACTGTGTGGGTCAGGTCCCTTCAATCCAACCTGTTTTGAACCTCAGGAGAAACTAAGTGCAGGCATGCTATTGAACTCTTGACATGGGGCCAAATCTTTAAAAAGTTCCAATGATATGAAATACCCACGGGCATGAAAGCTCTAGCATTATATCTGAGATGCTGTTTCAAAAATGCTTGTTGCAAGGGCAGAGTGAACATATCTACAAGCTCTTAGATTGCTACCCGTTTCCTAGGTCCCTCTTTCACCAATGAGTATTTTATGAAAGGGGAAAAAAGATGTGTCTTTCCATTCAGAGTTTATTTATTTGTTTATAGCGCTGAGACCTTTGGCTAATATTAGCCAAAGGTCTCAGCGCAGGTTACAACATAACATGCAGTAAACCTGCATTCTTGCATTACAGGTGAAAAATTATGGTAATCTGAACTGTCTTATTTCTCGGTAGGCAGCAAGCTGCATTGTGAACCCTTAAAAAAACCCCTCCTTCTCCCAAATTAGGAGCAATGGAAATACAATGAAGGATACTAACTGTTCAGATTTCCAGTTGAGTAAGCCTTTGTATCCAATGAACTGTGTGTGAATTAATGGACTAATTCAGTGTTCACCACCGGTGGGGTGTAATGGTCAGCAGGTCTGAGAGGTCTGAGAGGTTTGAATACCAACTCTATCATGGAAGCTCTCTGGATGACCTTAGGCCCAGCCACACACTCTCAACCCAATCTATGGCCCTTTCCGCACGGGCCAAAAGCGGTGGCGGTGGGCTGGTAAAACAGTGTTTTGGTGGGGACTGCTGCAGCTGCGCCCAGCTCCCGCCCAAACTGTGTTTTTTATTCTCGCTCAGGGAGCGAGGTATTTTGGAAACGCCGGCTTCCATTCGGTGCCATGTGAATGGCACCGGGTGGAAGCCGGCGTTTCTCTCCCAGCCCTCCCAAACGGTCACCTTCTGTCGCATTGTGCAGGCCAGGAGACACTCCCCCTGGCCTCATTCTCCAGCGTCGGCGCTCTGGCAAGCAGGGGCGTGTTCCCTGGCCTCCACAATGCGACAGAAGGTGACTGGAGGTAAGGAGCGTTTGGGAGCGGTTCAGTCTGTGCGAAGGCTGTGCTGCCGCCGCCACTTCCAGTGGGACCGTCCATGCGAACGGTCCCGCGGGGGTGCGCCGGCATAAACTATGCCGACGCACCCCCCCAGTGCCTGTGCGGAAAGGGCCTATCTCACAGGGTTGTTGTTAAAATGAGATATAGAAAGGGAGAATGTTGTAAGCCACTTTTGAGTTTCCATCGGAGAGAAAAGTGAAATATAAATGTAATAAATAAATATAGATAGAACTTTTAGTAAATTTATATTCTACTTCTCCAGAGAACCACGTGAGTAATTGGCTGTTATGACTAATGGAACATTGTCAAAAATAATGTGAACAGAGTTCCTTTGATGTGCTGAAAGACAAAGGAAGTATGACACACAAGTTGCAGGATTTTAAATCCACACTACTTAGTATTTGTTGCTGCTTTTTTCTGTCTCTCATTAGTCCTTGAGTTGTGTTATTGCAGTTTTTTTACAGCATGGAATAGATGTCTTAAATTCTGGAGGAAGGTTTTTTGTTTTTAATATTTTATTAATATTTTTATGGCTGTAAATGCTTTTGCATACTTTCTTTACTGCCATTGTCTGTGGCTGTTTCCTCTGTGTAAAAGCAAAATATCCTGGACATGGAATGATTTTTTTAAAAAATCAACCACTATTTTAATTTTAGTTGTGGTATAACTTAACATGCCAAACTGTTTTGTGTGTTCCCTTCTGAGCTTTGAGAGGGTTTTTTGGGTTCATGCTTAAACATAATGAAATTAAAAGAAACTTCAGTGCATCCTAGTTATGGGCACCGTTTTTAGTGCAACATAATTATCAGGGATTTATCCTTGAGAATCTCCTTGAGTAATTTTCAGATCTGAAATATATAGCTTTTAATGACAATCACATTTTTGACAATCTTGTCAAATCTTTTAATAAGTTACAAAATGTCAGCTTATCACATTAACCTTATAAAATAGGCAGAGCTTTGTATTCAGCATGTGCATGCCACTTTTGTTTTACTGCTGACCACCAGAATTGGGGTATTTGGAGCGTGGCATGTAGCTCTAGCCCTCAAGAATGTGGTGTATTCACGGGCATTTAGAAAAGGCAGTAAAATGCGAATCTGGCAAGGGAAATACATAGACAACTTTCTCATAAGAAAAAAAATGCCAAAGAACTTTATAAAGACGTGGCGTAACTATCTGTGGGTGTCCTTGCAGAAATCACGTAGTAGAATGGCACATGACTGTTTACCACAGGGGTAGTACTTTGTAACTTAATGTAGGATGCATGTAAGCAAATTCAGCACAGGGGAAATGGGTTGTTTTATTATCTGGCCTCATAGTGAGATAAATATTTTTTTGCTGTGGACTTGCTGCCCCGCACTTTGATTCATCACAGGAGCCAGCATAAACTCTCTCTGTGGGGTCCAGAGGTAACTAACTTTGTATGCGATGAGTGTATAGAAGGGCAGCATGTGCTAAACAGAGGCTTGGTGACCAGCCAAGTGCCCAGCATAAAATTTCTGAAGCCCTCTCTGTGCTGATGTTCAGCTAAGTAAATTTAATGAACTCTTTGAATTCTCACATAGAAAAATATCTGTTTCATCATGGGTATTTTGTATGTGTGTTCTTGGTACTGTCCAGTCCATATAAATAGTGACTGCTGAAATCAAACAACTGTCTCTTGTGTTTTTCTTAATTGTTAGCTGCTTGGAAAAATTGAGTCAGGTAAACTCTTGTAAACCTTGTAAGTATTGTTCCGTCCACAGTTTCACCGGTTCCTTTCATCTGACTGCTTCCAATGCATGATTCAAACTGGCTGGCTCCACCTCTGCACTTTCATTGTCCCTTCCCCTGAAGTCTGGGAGTTTCTAGCCATAAGTGGGTGGGATGCTCTCAAGAAGGCTGCATGGCCAAAACTCATTCCGCTTACGTTCCCAAGACAGAATCGTTCAAAGCAAATACTGCTTGTATACAACAGGGCATCATTTGCCAACTCATCTAACATTCACTAACCAGACTAATTGCTCTCAGGGTTTTGTTTTGTTTTTCATTTTAGAGACACACCAATTAAACAGACAGTGGATATTTTTGTTAATATAGCACCTCAGAAATTTTAGTGCACGGTTGCTCGCCGCTGGGTTGGTACCTTAAAATATAACGTGTGACATTCTTGACCGCTCTTTCAGTGCTAATCAATCCCTTGCATGAATATAAGAAAGAAAGCGCTCATTTCAGTAGTCAATAAAAGCTGGAATATTTGTTGGCAAAAGTTGCAAATATGAAAATATGGTGAAAGCGTATATGTGGTGAGAAGGATTTCTTTTTATAAAGTAAAAAAAAGAGAGATGAAAACTAGTTTCAACCAAAATTGAATTGGCTCCCCTAGTTAGCATTTAATGAACCATTCGAAGCTGTAATTATAGAGCCTGAACCCGGGCTTGGTGTGGCTTTCATGTGGCTTAATGATTAAAGGATTGTGCACTCCTTGAAATAATGTGTTCCCCTTTCCAGCTGGTAATTGGCATTGGTAATAACTACAGAGGAAATGTTGGTTTGAGTTTTGGGGGATAGAAACTTAATAATAGAAATGTTATGTGTGTTATACTCATACGTTTCTTGAGAAGGCTTGACTTATTGAAGTCCTTTATCAAATAATGCTAATCAACTTGAATTGACTTGAAGGGCATAGAATCTGATTTAGTTAGGGGTGTGCACATAAATAATTTTTGGATTAATTTTAGATCCAGATTTTGGGAAATGCTTGCTTTTTGTTACTCTGACTTTTTCGAATTCTCCTTGCTGTTCTGGGATTTTTAAAAAAGTATTTAGGAGGGAGGATTGCTCAAAAGTTGAGTCCAATTTAGCAGTTTTCTCCTATTTTCCCATCCCCCACTGGAAGCAGGAGCAAAGAGCGAAAGGGAGGAAAGAAACTGGTCTTGCCAAACAGCCAGATACTCCAGTCCCTTAAAATTTTAAAGAGCCAGTCTTTCCTGTGGGTAGATCTGGCCTCCAAATTTTGCTTCCTGTTTCTCGATTCCTGGTGTCTGAAATTCTCCCAGAATTCAAGGAGATAAATATTCATTACTCCTGGAATTTGTGAGTGGTTGGGGTCTTTTTGGATATCCCCAATCCAACCTGGTAACTTCTGGTTTATTCTTAATTGGAGAATATCTTAGTTCTGTGTTAGTGTTAGTGTTAATTTCAAAATGTGTTTTTCTTAACAGCTAAAACATTAAGTGAATATCTACCATAGAAATTGATATATGGGGGGGGGAGATGAAGCAGGATTCTCAGCATATTAACTTTACAAAGTATGTCTCAAAATTGTATGTGTTTACTTGGAATAAAGGTTTGATTTCAGTAGAACATAACTAAGTCAGTTTAGGATCGTTGTTTTAGGAACTGCTTTCTTTACAACTTGTAAAGTACAAATAAAGCAGGAATATGTCTGTCCTTGAGTTGTTGATTTAAACGAAGCTCATCTAATTAGCCTCATTTTTGGAGTCAATAAATGGCAGTAATCTTTGAATATGTATGTTATGGTTGGATCTAAAGGACTGAATCCACCAGTGGAAAGCATTCCCTCCTGTGAATCTAAACTTTTTTTCCCCACTCCTACCAGCATTTACTAAACTTCCCCAAATGTATCTCCTAGGGATGACCCTTGGGAGCCATGTGGGAGGCCCAAAATCAGGACCTGCAGTGGAAGGTGGGAATTGGTTGGGGGGACCCTTCCACTGATGGTAAAAGGTCTTTGGATTCAACCCACTGTTCATAAATATACTGAAGGTATTGTTTGTAAGGGCAGTGTAAGCGCTAATCTCACTATTTACCATGCAGGAAATGTTCAGAGGTTTGACAAGTACAAGTAGTTGCTAATTAGTCACCTGCAGTGTAGGTACATTGAACTGACAAGGCAAGTGCTTTCAACTGACATGGAATCTAAACTGAATAGTTTGGTCATTCATTTTCAGAGCTGCACCCACTTTATATGAAGGCATTCCTGAGCACTTGATTAACCATAATGTGTGGGAAGAAGAAATAAGTTTGGGTAACTTAATTAAGGAAGTAGTGCACTGTTGGACCAACCATTAAGAAATGTAATGTAATTTTCTTTTGTGCTAACTGACAAGTTTTGATTCTCTATACTAACCAAATCAGGAAGTATTAAATATTATTGAAAATATCTTAAGATACATTCTATAGATGAACAGCTGAAAAGACATTAGAACAAGAATTACAAGTCTGCCCCTTAGTGGAAACAATTACTGACTGCAAAAGTAGATGTATTCTAGCTTCTTCTTGGGTGACTTAGTATTAATGGTATTCATATCTTTTACATACAAACCTCATTAAAACTGGTTCAGCAATTAGTCTCCTTCTCTTCATAAAACAGATTGGTGGGTGTTGCAGTTTAAATGTGCTTTCAGTACGAGACAACCGGTTATCTAGGATTCCTTCTGAGATATCTCAAGCCACCGAACTTCATGTCCTGGATGTAGCTGGGAACAGGTAAGATCTCACTGTACCAACCCCCCTCCCCCCAATTTTTTTCTGATCCAGTGTGATTACAATTGTCAAACTTTTTAAAAGGGATACATTTGACAGTTTAATTTTAAGTGAGATTGATCTAAAACACTAGGGTTCAGAGATGAATGGTTTCAGATTCCTATTCAGGATTTTTTAAGCCAAAACTTCTTAGCATTTTTGAAGGAGAAAAATAAACACTGAAAGGGTTAGTTGCAGTCTTTCACATTCCTCTTTTCTCCCTTACAAAAAGCTGTGAAAGAAATATAGAGCTTAGTTTTGCCATTTTAAAGGCAAAACTTAGCTGTGCCCCCTGCAGATTATTTGGCTGTGAGCCAGCCATTTATGCAGATGCTCACCTTTAGTCATTCCACCATTCCCACTTTGAGCTGAATCAAAGGGGAAAGCCCTGGAAACCATATACATCAAGTTTGTACTTAGTGCATTGTTTGGAAGCTTGGACTTAGCATGTTGTTGTGGTTGGGGAGTGAAGGTAGAACAAAATATTTTTGTGAAAGCCACCATTATTCACTCTCAGTTCCCACATTAACATAGAACAGAGATGTGATCCAAGTCTTCATCATATTGTGATAACATGTAATATCAGCAATCTTGCTTTCATTGTTTGTTCTGCATTGTTTTACCTGATGTAATTTGCAAGAATGTCAAGATGCAATGACCCCTTGAAATCCAACTTTTTGCATTTGCCATAGTTTATTCTGTTTTTATTGCATTTGGTATCTTTATATTTCAGTCTTACCATAGTGTTTGTTGTATGTTCCCATTACATTGGTAATTTTTATATTCCTTGAGACTCAAATATGTCCTATAAATAAAGTACATACATACATACCCACCCACCTACCCAACTGAGGAAGACCTGAACTTTTCATCCTAAGAGATGCCATTTCAGTGCTAAATATGGGCCTTATATAAGCTCAACTGTATAACCTGCCCCAGTTTTGTGTTTCTGTTGCATGTTCCTGCTCATCATAAGCTAGTATAGTCCAGATGAGCTGTTCTTTAAAGAAACTGGGAATTACACTGTAAATTCTGTGCTGAATACTATATATAAACTGTTGGAGAGAACAGTCGCAAACATCTCCATCTTCATACAAACACCATTGAGAGGGGAGGCTTTACTGCAAAGAAGGAAAAAGAGCATGACTTCTGTTTGTTTTGTTCTCTGCAGCAATGTAAAGAAGGCTTTTTAGAAAAACAATGCCTTTCTTTTGTTTTCTAGGTTGCTGCATCTTCCCATGTCGCTAACTAGCTTGAAACTGAAGGCTTTGTGGTTGTCAGATAACCAGTCTCAGCCTTTGCTTACATTCCAGACAGACACAGACCCTGAAATTGGAGAAAAGATCTTAACATGTGTTTTACTTCCTCAAATGCCTTCTGAGCCTGGTAAATATAGGTCTTTTCTGCACGAGTTGTTTACTATGTGTTTTGCTGCCAAATGCTATGTTTCCCCCCTTTAATTCCATACTTGTTTCCTCTGTTTGGTTTCTGAAACGTTTTCTCTTCATTTTTCTTCCTTCATTATTCTGAGCACTTTTACCGCTATATTCTTTTTCCCTTTCCATTTTTGAGCCAGCAAGATGTGGTCATGTTAAAATGGTCTTTATTTCTTCACCCAATCAAAAACCTGGCCCTTATCTATGCCCCTGTGTAGTCACTCAACTTCCCCTCAGCCATTTTTCCTCCCCTTAATCCTCTGCTTATGAAAGGAATTTTTAAAAATTAATTTTTTAATAAAAGGTCATTGTTTGTATTGAATTAGCAATGTATTGTGGAGGCAAAGATACACTGTGTCCATAGTTAGGAACAAGGAAATTGACAGAGGAATGTCGCAATAATTATTGTATGTTGCTACACCTCTAATTTGGCCAAAAATGTGGTTCCTTGTGAGTGTGGGGAGGGTACATGTTTCTTCTTCAGGTATGATGCCTGCACCAGTAGATTTTTCCTTCCATTTTGTGTAAACACATGGCCTTTATTCATGCCCTGTGTAGTTGCCTAATATCCCCTTCAGCAATTTGTCCTCCCCCTCCTCCTCCGTTTTCAAAAGGAATTTTAGATGTAATGTTGAGGTCGAGAAACTAGCATGATACATTTTCAGTAGCATATGGAATAAATGGAGCTGAAGGGACAAGTGGAGAAAAAACCCAAAATGACAGAGGGAAATGAAGTGTGGGGAACTGTTTCACAGAAAATGTTTCTGTAAGGTTTGACAACTGGAAAATCTGTAGTGAGCTGTGCATGCGGAAAAGGCCATAGTTTGGAAATCACTGCTGCATCAAAACATGGTTAACCTCTCGAACAAAAAACCCCCAACACCCTGGTCATTTCAGTGAAATGAGCAGAGAACAAATAAATTGTCAGTTTAACTATAAGTGATGCATTCTACCAAACTTGCTAAATAAAATGCAGAAAAAAAATGTTAACTTGTGACATGAAGATATCTTGTAGCTATTCCTGCTTTTTTATATGTAATAATGATTTATGATGTTGATTCTATAATCCCTGTAGTATATAAATACCATGTAGAGAATTATTCAGAGTAATTTATAAAAATAGAAGGAGCAGTTTCTCCCATACCCTTATCATTCTAGAACATAACACATTGTTCCATCAATTTAGGTGAAATACTGAAAGAGTCTCTGAATGATTTTTGATAAGTTAATTTAATAAGCAATACATTTTTCCAAACAGAATTTAACCAGTCTTTTTGAGGTGGTCAATCTGCCCCCACCCCTGCAACTAGTAGTAAGGGTTAGTTTAGTGACTGGAAAGATTATTCTAGCAACTGATTAACACCAGTTCCGAATCTCACAGAGTTATATTATCTTTAACATAATCCAATATTATAACCTTTGGATCGTTAGGTAAACTGATACTTAACATATTTTTTATTTATTGAATCCCAAAATTACACAAATAGTGTATTTTTGTGCAGCATCTAAAGCTATGAAGAAAATCAGCACCAGATGATCCATATCTCCAACAGCAGACTTGTACATTCATATTCAACCCATGTGGAATAAAATGCGACTGAAACAAGCACTTTAGAAAATTATCCTTTAACCTTCTGAATATGTCTAGACAAAGCAATTTTCAGTTTATGTCTAGACAAAGCAATTCTTCTTGCCTAATATTTATCTGTAAATTCTTATTCCATTTATTATTATAGCTAAAAGATGCTTCTGCATTTTCAAGCAAAAGCACCTAGATATTTTCAGTAGATCCTCTGAATGTATTGTCTGTATTGATTAGCTCCTTAAACATTGTATTTTCCCATAAAAATATTAAGCAGGTGTCTAACTTGAAAAAAAATGAAATCGGGTTTGGGGGTCTGTTACCCAATGTAAAAGTAACTCAAAATGTGTTATTATTAATTAAAATAAAGATAGGGTGAATAACATAAAGGTGTCCAGATATGTTCTTACATACCTTAAATTATCTTGAACCCAGATTTGTTGCTGTTGCTCATTTTAAAAAACTGATGTCAGTGAAGAGAGCGCAGTGCTCACACAATTATTGCCTCTCTTAGAACATGTATTTACTACAACTTCTTCCCTTACCCATGCAGTTATCAGCAATTTCAAAGACCAGTTTTCCAGAATTGATCATACTTAATTTAATGGAATAACCCATTGAAGATTATATTAATTCAATTAGCTTGGTACTAAATTCATCAAATATTCAATGGGTAATTACTTGGACAATTATATGAATTATTTTAACAAGATATCAATCATCAAACAATTACTCCCTATATTTAAACTGAGTTCCAAGATTAATTTTAGAATAGATTATCTTTTTGATAAATATTTAACCTCTCAGATAACTGCTTTGCAGGGAGCAGTGGCGTAGCTACCACGGGGAGGGGTGGGGACAAACACTCTGGACAGGCCTCTGTTTGGTCATGTGGGGGCAGAAAATCTCTTCCCATACTCTCCTTCCCCCCTCAGCCGGCCCTTCAGGAACTCTAAAATTCTGTGCATCAGCCTCTGGTTTGATTTTTTCCAGGTATGATGAAGGCATGAACTTGATATGAAACTAACTATGTTAAGGGGTTTCATTGAAAACCTGAGATGAATATGTAACTGATGAAGTAATTTTAAAAAATGCTTTGAATGACAGTCATATAATATTGTCTAGTTTTTATCAGTTTTCATCACCTGATCCATTGAACAGAAGAAAAGGAGGTACTTGGATTTATAACCTGTTTTGCTCAATCATAAGGAGTCACAGAGTGGCTTACAATCTCATTCCTTTCTTCTCCTCACAACAGACACCCTATGAGGTAAATGGGGCTGAGAGAGTTCTGAGAGAACTGTGACTAATCCAAGGTCACCCAGAAAGCTTCATGAGGAGGAATCAAACCCAGTTCTCCAGATTAGAATCCACTCCTAACCACTACACCACACTGGTCTCTCACCTTTAACTTCTAATGTACAAACTAGTGTTTCTGCTCCTTGTCTTCCATCATTACAGATAACCTGCCCCGATGTGGAGCAATGGAGAGCTTGGTGAATGAAGTATCAGATGAAACGTGGAATGAAAGGGCAGTAAACAGAGTCAGTGCAATCCGCTTCTTAGAAGACGAAAAAGATGAAGAAGATGATGAAACGGTATGTTTCTCAGAAAGCAAATGCCATCCTAGGCTGATACCCTTGTAATTAATTCAAAGTTTTATATATTAGCTGCAGGTGGAACAATATGGCAACATGCTAAATGCTTATGCTTAAATGTTTTTTTCCAATGCTACCTGTTTAAAAACAACTGACTTTTCTACTTTAAATGGATCTGATGTTTCTGTGACTCCTTTTCTCTCCTTTTTGCCTCTTTAGGATGCTTTTCCAAAAGCAGCGTAGAAGTAGGGACTTCTGTGGAGGCTGTAAGCTTTGGACCCTTGGTTTTCCAGGCAGCCATCCCTTGTTTGAGATTTCCCTTGAGCTCCTTTCCATACTGTTTGTCTGTTCCACAACCACTTCCACTGTCCTTTCCTCATTTCACAACCATTTGCATTGGTCTATGAGCACAGTAACCTGTGAGCTGTCAGGAAGTGCAGTTTTCCATCCAAATAATGAAAGAGACAGTGGGAGCATCTGTCACTGTACTTATGAGACCTCTGTTAAATTTATGTATCACTATTTGCTTCAGATGCTGCTCTTAAGTAAACCCACATGTATTCTTAAATTCACTGAAGATGCCTAGCAACCTTTAGCAAGGAGTCTTGGATTAGTATAGTATAGTACATGTGTGTTTACATTCACACTTGAGGGGTACTCTGAAAACATCTTAAATGTACACTTAAACATGTAATGTACAACATGGCCTTTAGCATGAGCATAAAATATTTCAAATATACTAAAATGTGACCTTTCTCTGAAAAATGATTCATGATTTTGGACGCGGAACATTAGATATTCTTTGTCAAGACCTGCGGACTACATTACAAAACCTAACATGGTCTCTTCTTCCCAGAATAATGTATTTAAAAACAAATTAGTTTCCAGATCTTCTGCCCAATCCAGTGGTTTGTACTAATCATAACACATTTGACAGAAGATGGCCTCTGTAGTCCTTTTTTCTTCTTCTGCAGCTTCCACTCACATAGTTATTTTTTTGTCGGTGAGGGTGTCCTTTCCCCAAATTATTTATTTCAAGGGAGGGAGTCACAGGAGGCTCTGTGGGATGGCAGGGCAAGGTAGGATGTGTTCCAGTTCTTTAAAAATCTCCTCCCACTAGTTAAACTAATGGAAACTTCAAATGCAGTATTAAAATTGTGCCCTTATAAAATGCTAATGAGCTGCAAATAAGACTTAATTGATTTCACATAGTGCATGTATCAGAATTCTAACTTTCAGGGAGCATTTATGAATAATTTAACATGCAGCAAAGACCCAAGATACATGATCCCTCAAGGTAAAGAAGATAACTGCACTGTGTGTACTTCAGTGGCTGTGTAAATTGCCCAGCTTCTGAAGAAGTAATTCAGGGTGTGAAATCTGTTGTAAGATGACCACTTCTGATGAACAGTCGTGTGGATTACCAACTCCACTTGCATGTATTCTCCCTGTAGAGAAGTCAGTATAAGATTGTGTAGCCTTTTTTTTTGGGGGGGGGGGGGTAAAGTCACAGCTGACATAGTGAACATATAGGGTTTTCAAGCCAAAAAAAATGTTCAGAAGTGGTTTGCCATTGCCTGCCTCTGCAAAGCAACTCTGGACTTCCTTGGTGGTCTCCCATAACTGGTGGCATTAGGCTAGCCTGGCTGCCCAAGGCAGGCCTGCTTAACTTAGCATTATTTAAAAGCCATAAATAGCAGGATGGGTGGTAATACCAGTGGTAAGTAATACCAGTGGTAACTGGCTGCATCTAAAAACTATTTCTTAGGGGGTTGGTGATATAACTATTGCAGATGGTAGGGCTCATTACTAGAAGAAGAGGAGTTTGGATTTATGTCCCCCCTTTCTCTCTTGTAGGAGACTCAAAGGGGCTTACAATCTCCTTTCCCTTCCCCCCCTCACAACAAACACACTGTGAGGTGGGTGAGGCTGAGAGAGCTCCAAAAAGCTGTGACTAGCCCAAGGTGTGTGTGGGAGTGCACAGGCTAATCTGAATTCCCCAGATAAGCCTCCACAGCTGAAGCGGCAGAGCAGGGAATCAAACCCGGTTCCTCCAAATTAGAATGCACCTGCTCTAAACCACTATGCCAGTGCTGCTCACTACTCTATTGTGCAAATATATATGTATTAAATTGCATTAAACCTGATGTGGAAAAAACAGTAGATCATTCTACATCAGCTTGAATACAATTTCAGATTTTTGTTGCATATATATTTGAGTAATGCAAAGTAACTACAGGCTAGCCTGTAAGCAGGCTCGGGCAGCCTTTGGAAGAGCTGAAGCTCTTAGTTACCCACCAAAGTTTGGGAATTAATTTAAAATACCAAAGACACATCTTGATTTCTCAGGTCGTTTTGCCAAAGGAATATGTCACACAGTGATTATAACACCACTTTGTTAGAATCTTGATGCATGTTCTGTGATGTTATAATGCCATGATTTTGTAAAGACTTCAGTCTTTACCTGTTCATGAAAGGTAGCCAATATGGTCGTTTTGAAATGTGTAATCTGTCCTACCCATACAGAATAATGAACCCAAACTCCTATAAATGCAAATGAAACAATTTATAATTTCCATTTCAAATGGATTAGAGGACCATTACACTTTTAAAAGTCACTTACATGAAACCTAATTAATAGAGATCTGTCTCAGGCCCAGCTTAATATGTCAAGTTCAAAGAACTAATTAAAAAAAACTTAAATCAAGTTGCTGTTGATTTTTGTGTGCACAAGCAAAAGAAAGATACCAGATGTATCCATGCAATTTTATCCTAAAATAGCGTAACTAGCTTTTTTGGAACCTCACTTTGTATATACATGTATGCAAAACTGAAATTTCACTGCTAGGAGTGTCTGAGCTCATGTTTGTGATTGCTCAACCTTGTCCGCCTCTTTAGCATGTATTTTTTTACATTTAGACAGAATTCCTTGCAAATGTCTATTTCCAGACATTATTATTATTATTATTATTATTATTATTATTATTATTATTATTAT
>NC_059425.1:149089966-149116264 GCF_021028975.2 Sphaerodactylus townsendi | reverse complement strand
GATAAAACACTAAAAAAATACAAAAAACAAAAATGAACATGGGGGGGGCAGCAAAACTCCAATTTTGCACCGGGCTCCATTTCCCCTAGCTATGCCTCTGATCTGCAGTAATGTACCTTCATCCATATTTAAATTCCTTGAAGCACAATCCCAGAGAAATTAAATAAAATAGTGCCCTGAAATTTAACAAAAATCACTGGAGTATTGCACACACAGAGCGAGTATATTTTTATTCTAGCAACATGTTGCCATATAATTCTACTGATAAAAGAAAACTGGAACAAGAGGTGTCATTTGGAAAGAAGAAGACAATGAGCAGGAATGTGTGACTTTGTCAGAAGCACTCATATTTTCAACCAGCTTAGCAGTTCTACATACCGTGGAACTATTGCTCCAAATAATTAAATAGGCCTACATATAAGTATGCAAGTCAGTGGCATCAATCCCTGGTGGTAAACCCAAAGAGTGACTGTTTGGTGTCAGTAACATTGGTATATTTATGGAGAAGGCTGGGTGGTAGATCCCATACTTTGCATTCAGTGTCCCATATTCAGCCCTTGGCATCTCCAGTTAAATATCTCATGAAACAGTTTTAGCAATGGCTTTTCTCTGTCTAAAAATTCAGAAAGCAGCTACAAGTCAAAGTAGCCACTGTTGAGCTAGATCAGGGGTCTTCAAACTATGGCCCTCCAGATGTTCATGGACTATAATTCCCATCAGCCCCTGCCAGCATGGCCAAGTGGCAGGGCTCATGGGAATTGTAGTCCATGAACATCTGGAGGGCCATAGTTTGAAGATCCCTGAGCTAGATGGACCAATAGCCTGACTTTGCATAAGGATGTTTTCATATGTTCATTACCAGTTCTGGCAGGTTGCCACGACACATGTTCTTCATATAGAAACTTTTTTTCTGGTTGGTTGATCTTTTAATATTTCCAAGTGGAGAGCTTTAGAGCTTACAGAATCTTCCCTCAAAACTAAAATCTTTCTCTCCTTCCTTCCTCCCCCCCGCTGGCATAAATGCAATCTGAACATTAACCCCTCATGTAATATAATATAATTTCATAGTGAAATAAAGCAGGTTTTAATTTTCTAATACATTACATTGCCAAGCCAAGATATGTTCAGTTTTAGCTTTATACTTAAGGCAATGATTTCTTGCATGGTTTTCTACAATAACCTTTAATGGTTTACAATATGTCTGTTTCATACACTGAAAATATATAGCCAATTACGGTATAGCTTTAAAAGTTGCACTTTTGATGAAAAGTAATCCACGCATGGTATGTTTTCTTGAACTCATTCTCACTCAGAAGAGTTGATGCAACTTATTTTCTTTTACCATAACGTGCCATGTTTCAGCTAGGCCTGTCACAGTGGTAGGATTCAAATAATGTAACAACCGGTTCTGAAAGGACTCAGTGGTGGGATTACAACCAGTTCTCTGAACTAGACAAAAAATTAGCTACCAGTTCTACCGAATAGGTGCGAATAGGCTGAATCCCACCACTGGCCTGTCATCTCTAAATACTGAGGCCATCTTCCTCCAAAATATGGGTAATTTTATACAAACTGAAAGAACCACCAGCAGCCTGGCATAGAGGATGGGTGGAGTTCTGCTCTGGGAGACTCCGATTCAAACGCTCTCCCCCCATTGTGAAATAAAGATCCTAGACCAGTATTGTAATTGAGGACGGCACTAAAGGACCGCTAGAAACTGCACAATTACCATAAGGACATTGGTTCTTGCAGTCTGCTTGGAGACAACTCTATCCAAGCAAAGAGGAAACATTATTAGAAAGTATCTTTCTTCATTCATGAGGGCCTACTCATACACTACAAAGTCCACATGGCAGAGACATAGACTGTCAGATGTGCACAAGGAGTCAGACACATAGCAGCAATGGGGACATCTGGGGCAGCTAGTCCCAGGCGCTGTCATTGCCGCATGTGTTGGGACGGGGCGTGTCGGGTGTTTCAGAGGTAGGTTGGGGTGGGAGGGGGTGCACGGGCAGCTCGTGCCCCAAGCACAGTTCCCCCTCCCTTTGTCACTGCCAGGGGTTCCATACTGGTAATTCAGTTTCTAAGTGCGGAGAGAGAGAAGGTTGAACTTTTCCATCTTCACAAGCTTTCTGAACTGAAATGGCTGCAGGGAAGCACATATGCCCCACTGGGGACATTTTCATGTGGCCATCAGTACAAATTAAGGTTCCCAAATGGAACAAGTAGCAGCTCCCTAGGGGCCATTTCAGCTTGGGCAAAAACAAAAACATGGGAAAGGATTAAGCAGTGAGCATCTTTTCACTGACTGCCTAAGTGCTGAGCTGAATCAGGTCTTGGTCAACCTTGGAACTAAATTCCTAGTATAGAACTCCAGGAGCATGTCTGATCCAAAATCTTTGCAGCAGACATGTGAATCACCTCCTGAGTGTTTACACTATTTAATTTCAGCTTTCAGTGTATGTTTGTCGACTTTGGGTTCAGTGAATGAGCAACCTTTGAGGGAGAGGAGAGACTTTGAGTCATCACTTAGCGGTTTTCAGTTCTAGTGTGCTGAATTAAGATAAAAGAGTGTCACTGTTCACAAATTACCTTCAAGGGTTGCTCACTTGCACCTGCAGTTCTTGGGATTTGCTCTTTGGTTTCCTTCGAAAACCTTCTGTTGCCTTCTTTGGGGGCTGCAGCTGGAACTGGGTGCTTATTGCTGAGTGCTGGAACAGGTTTCACCTTCGTTGCTGTCTTCTCACTCTCTTGGAAAGCAACTCTAGTACTCCTTTGATCTCGGGTGGGATTGCCACTATCAAAGAGACTCCCAGAGAATTTGGATATAGGCTCCTGGTTTTGGTTTTTAAGAGAAAGTAACATTGTTAATACATAAGATTAATATCCCTGAAATGGAAGCAAACCACTTCAAAAAAATTTTAAAATAGCTCTGGCTGTGTTGAATTAAGCCAAAAACAAAGTTTCACCCAAAAAACAACAACAACAGTTAAATCACATCCAAAAAGGAATGACATTACTATATATATATTATTTGAAACAGGAAAAAGAGTGGAGTGCAAGCCTTGAAAAAAATATGTATTATTAAAAAGTGTGTCTTCTCCTACTTAGTGGGTCTCAGTCTGGAAAGACTGAGGGTCTCAGTCTGGAAAGACTGCCCTCTACAGGAAGACTGGGTGAGGGGTTGTCGGGAAACAGGGAGGGAGCAAAAGGGGGTGAACTCTAGCCCCTTCCACACTTGCAGAATAATGCACTTTCAATCCACTTTCACAATTGTTTACAAGTGGATTTTGCTATTTCACACAGTAAAATCAAGCTTCAAAGTACATTGAAAGTGGATTGAAAGTGCATTATCCTGCATGTGAGGAAGGGGCTTCTGAGAGAGAAGCAAGGAGAGACAAAGCTGTGGTGTTTTCTTCCTGAGGGTGTGAAGAATTTCTAAAAAAGAAATCCCTTAGGAGAAAAGTCTGGGGAAGTGGAGAAAGACAGTTGGCAGAGGAGCACCTGTCTTCTGGAGTGAGCCTTCAATTATGAGTGAGTGGTTCCTCACTAACTGTAAGGAAAGGTGGCTAGAGTCTTCTCTTTTTGTCCTAAGTTTGGGACTGATAATTATATTTTTGTCAAAGCTCCCAAGTGTGAACCGATTGTTTCCCTCAGCTTTCAATAAACATTATTTGCTTAAGCATGTTCAGGTTTTGAATGCAGAATCCACAGTTCTGTGACCACTAACTTGTCCTTCTAAGGCTGTACAGGTTACAGGAGCATTGCTGTTTTCCAAGGCAGTTGTCTAAGGATTCGACCATTAATTTGGGCATGTGTTTGCCCTCACATTTTTGCACATAAATTGTATGTCCTGTAGGCTGGGAAATACTGTCCTAAATCTTACCCTGGGATTTATTGGTAACAAATGGTATCAGACATGCATAAAATGGACTTTCTTGAGCTCGAATGTAAGAGTCTATAGAGTCTACAGAAATGGATTACCACTTACATCCTCATCAGGATCCTCCAGCTCCTCAGCTTCTTGCTCAGGACTAATTCTTCCTTCTTTCCATTTTTCATTGGTTGAACCGAAGAGATTACCACCAGGGGTGCTCTCCTTGCCCTTCCGTGACGCCCGGTGAGTGCCCTGGGAGCTCCAGTTATGACTGCCATGCAACTTAGGGGACTTGGGAAGCCACTTGGTAGATTCCTGTAAAAGCACAAGAACTTAGCCGGTTTAATTCAGTACTGGAATATGCCAAAGTCCAATGCCAAGAAACTGAGCATCAGCTGTTGGGATCAACTTCCCTCTCAGAGTTTCCAATGCTCCAGCCATCATAGGTGCGTTAAAGCATCACTATGTGAATGAGTCAGTCAACAGGACTCACAAGTGAATGAATGACAAAAATGTTTGCCAGGTGCTACAGTATGCAATAACAGAAGGATCATAAGAGAAAGAAGATTGATGCATTTTGATCAATAACTACTGATAACATATGCTTTCCAGGACACAAATGCTACTCTCTGGCTCACCTCCTGGCCATTCCCACCCACCACCCACCTCCCCTTTGATAAGCTTCATATATGTCGAATGCATTCTGGATGCTACTTTGTGGATTCAACTTCTCAGTTCACATTGAGAGAGACATAAATTGCTGCAGTCTAGATTAAATCCCATGGTCTATTGACTCCTAACTATGGACTTGTAAAACTATTAGAAGCACTAGCTTTCTTGACTTTGTAGATATTGTCTTATTTTTACAAAAGCGTAATTTGCCAGATGAGACGTAGCAACGTGGTTCAGCTCCATTAAAAAAAATGATCAGAAGCCTGGATCAAAAGAGGGTTTTTCTCTGAAAACAAGCTTACCTGGGCTTGTAAACTGCTGGACTAGGCTGAGCAATAGCTTGAAACATAAATATGCTAAAGGAAGAAAAATCTGGATAAGTGTCTGTGATATTTTTATCCTATGAAGCTCTAGTATGTGTGGATCAGGGTGTCTGCAGGACACTATAGGCCAGGCCTGGCAAAACCCTTCTTTCTTAGACTGTCCTGCTTCATAAGGTTGTTGTAAGGAAGGGAAGGGGACCCTCTGAGCTGCTTGAGGGAAAAAGGTTAAAATGTAATGTTATGGGTCTTACCATGTTTTTGTCTATTAAGTGCACCCTCAACAACACTTTTTGGACACCATTTCTAGCCAGTCAGTGTGGCTACTGACATTCCAGTGGCTGCTCGCAATTACAGAACTCCATTTACCTAGGTATTTAATGCTTATTTTCAGGGCATTGGTAATGCTTTTACTGTTCTATTTTTCAGTAAATTGAAAATTCAAGCAAATCCCCCTGGATTTTAAAAATGTTATTCAATTAAAATTTAAAAGATATGTTTTCATTTTCTAGTCTTCCCATGGCGTTTACAAAGGCACAGACTATATTACGTGATGAATTCTAGTCATCTGGTATTTCTGGAGTTTCTAGTTTCTATAAATAAGACAGAAATAGACTTGTAATGAGGAAGCTAATGATAAGAGAGAAACACATCAAAATGAGAAACATGTCAAAACCATTAGATTTTTCCCACTTCTTGTTAGCAAACATTGTGACAAATCAATCTTCAACATCTTCCCTTTCTGCCCTGATATTAATGCTCACTCTACGTCTGCAATAGTACCATCTAGTGGATCTTGTTGCATATTGTTTTAGCAGTTTGAATACAATATAGATTATTTTCTCAAGCCTGTTGCGTGAATCCTTGAGGTAATCACATCTACTGAATACCAGCAGTCAGGGGATAGTGGCATGTTGTTTTGCACTGATCAAACAATGTAATTGTGGAATGATAGGCTATTGGTCCTGCATCCTCAGAACAATGAAGGCCATTGTCACCACAGTAACTAAGGCCTCCCTAATTTACAGTATAATAATTTGATTAACCACCCAATCCAGACCTCTTGGATGGCAAGACACAGCGCCACTGAGGTGCCATCCATTTCTCCAAAGGGCTTCTTTGTGGTGTGGAAAGCCCAAAAACAAAAAACAGAACCTGGCCAGGCAAAATCCCCCATAGTGGACAATGGACATACACCATGAAAAATGTGGAGTGTGTCTGAGGCTGGCTGTGGAGTGTGCAAGGGCTGAGATGGCAGTGGATGCTGACCACAGTCACCTCCATCCCCTGCTATGCCCCTAGCCACGCCATTGCATCTTTCTGTGCTGGCAGGGCTGGGGAATGGTGGCAACTTCTAGGGTCAGACGTCAGAGAGCCACATGGTGTCCACACGCCTATCTCCCCCCTCCACTGGTGCATTTGCCTCTTGAACTGGCAGGGTGGGCACCTGAATTGGCACATGGCTACACTGACTCCTAAGGTGAGTCCACCACTGCTCCTCTGGATTGAGCTGCCTGTTACATAAAATAGATTTTAAAGGACTATAAAGTTAATAATAAGTCTGGAATTCCAGACTTTCCGATGCCATTGAGGAAATTGCTCCCAGGCGCCCTCTGCGCCCCCGTTCACGACGGGCTCCTTGGTATACCGAGGAGCTACGCCAAATGAAACGGGAACTCAGACGGCTAGAGAGAGTGTGGAGGAAGTCTCGCGACGAAGTGGCGCGAACGACTTATAGGACGTTTATGAAAGCCTATAAGTTGGCAATACGGAGGGCGAAGAATGCCCATTTCTCGTCCTCCCTCGCATCTGCTAGCTCTCGCCCGGCACAACTATTTCGGATCGTTCGATCCCTCACCTCTTTGGTGGAGGGGTCTATAAATTCTCAATTGGCTATCGGCTGTGAGGCATTTCAGAGCTTTTTTGTAGATAAAGTCGCGTCACTCCGCCGGGACCTTCCAGCCACAATTGATACAGTAAAGGAACTCGAGGCTCCTTCGCCGTCTTTGGGTCCAAGTTTGGACCGGTTTTCCCTACTCTGCGAGTCTGATGTTGACAGGGTCCTAGCTGCTGTTAGACCTACTACCTGTCCTCTGGATCCTTGCCCCTCCTGGCTGATAAAAGCTTGCCGGGAGGAGTTATGACCCCACCTGTTGAATATAGACAACTGCTCCCTTGAGCAATGAGTGTTTCCGGGTGGGTTGAAGAAGGCAGTGGTCCGCCCACTCTTTAAAAAGACCATCTTTAGATCCTGGCGATCTGGCCAATTACCGCCCCGTTTCGAACTTGTCGTTCCTGGGGAAGGTAATTGAGAGAGTGGTGTTGGAGCAGCTTCAGGGCTTCCTGGAGGATGCATCGGTGCTCGATCCCTTCCAGTCCGGCTTCCGTGCTGGGCATGGGACGGAGACCATCCTCATTGCCATCACAGATATGCTCCGCATGCAGCTAGACCAAGGCGGATCGGCGCTGCTTGTGTTACTTGATCTCACAGCAGCGTTTGATGTGGTCGATCACGACCTTTTGATCCACCGCCTGGCAGCCTCTGGATTGCGGGGCATTGTCCTTCAATGGATTGCCTCGTTTCTCCAGGGTCGGGGTCAGCAGGTATGGTGCGGGGTTGAGGCCTCCCAAAGGACTCCACTTAGTTGTAGGGTTCCTCAGGGGGCCTTGCTTTCCCCGCTTTTATTTAACATCTACATGCAACCCCTTGCTCAGCTGGTGTGGAGTTTTGGGCTGGTCTGTCACCAATATGCGGATGACACCCAGCTCATTCTGTTGATGGAGAGGGGGGCGGCCTCTGCCCCTGCAGCTCTACAGCATTGTTTGGAGTCGGTCGCTGGTTGGTTGAGGCAGAGTAGGTTAAAACTTAATCAACGAAGAAGGAGGTCCTCTGGCTGGGCCGGGGGGAGAGACCAAGGGAATTCCAGCCGCCTATATGGGAGGGGGTCGTTTTGGCTCCGACATCCCTGGCTTGTAGCCTGGGGGTCCGCCTGGATTCTGCCTTGTCAATGGAGAGCCAGTTGGCCCATGTTACCCAGGTTGCGTTTTTTCATCTTCGCCAGGCACGGCGGTTGGCCCCCTATCTCTCCCAGCCCGACCTGGCCACTGTGATCCATGCGACAGTCACCTCGAGGTTAGATTACTGTAACTCGCTTTACGCGGGCCTTCCCTTGCAATTGATCTGGAAGTTGAAGCTGGTCCAGAATGCAGCGGCACAGCTTCTGACAGGTGGTGATTATTCAGACCATATCACCCCTGTGCAGCCCCGTCTGCACTGGCTCCCAGTGGAGTTCCGGATCGTCTTCAAGGTGCTGGTAATAGCCTTTAAGGCCTTACACGGCATGGGGCCCTCATACCTACGGCACCGCATCACCCCTTATGTCCCACATAGGCCACTATGCTCGGCGGTGGCGGAATTACTGGTGACCCCTAGCCCTGCGACGATGCGGCTGGCCTCAACCCGGGCCAGGGCCTTTACGCCTCTGGCCCCTGCCTGGTGGAATGCTCTACCTCCATCAGTCCAGGCCCTGCAGGATCTTGGTGAGTTCCACAGGGCCTGTAAGACAGAACTATTCCACCGGGCCTTTGGAGAGGCTGGCCGTGGCTCTATTGCCCCCCACTGAAATTGGAACTGTAACTGAGGCTGCCAATTTTCATCCTCTGTCATCTTGGTCGGGCCTGCTGTGATTCCATCTGGGCCCGCCTGTTCCCTCCCTTTTTTCTTCTTATCTTTTTCTTTTTCCTTGCTTTTTAGCCTTAGGAACGGGCACCTGTTTGAACTGTTTGAACTGTTTTAAACTGTTTGAATTGTTTTAAATTGTATGTAACTGCTGCTGGAGTTTTAATATGTTTAAGTTATGTTGTTTGAGCTGCTGTTGACAACAGCCATGTTGTGAGCCGCCTCGAGCCCTCCGGGGAAGAGGCGGCCTAGAAATCTAAAATCTAAATAAATAAATAAATAAATATAGATCAGTGGTGGAGATCTTATGGCACGGGTGCCAGAGGTGGCACTCAGCGCCCTCTCTGTGGGCATGCGCAAACAGAATGCCCCCTCCCACATCTAGGCTAGCCTGGGCCGCTGGGCTCCATTATTAGCATTAAACCTAAGACCTAGTTTCGGGGAAGCAGTGTAGGTAACCCTGTTAAGCGCTGTTAAACCCCACTGATTTTCATGTGAAGAACTAAAGCGCAAACCTTTACCTGGAGTAAGCTCGGTTGCTGGCAATGGGGCTTGCTTCTGAGTAAACCCTCCTGAGTAAACCCTCCTGAGTAAACCCTCCAATGATTCATTCATTGGAAGAGTTGCTCGGTTTCTTCAAAGCCAAGCCACCAACTACCACCAAGCTTACTCCCAAGTAACATACACCTCGGAACCAACCTTTTTGCTAAACTAAAACCTCAGTATTCAGATTAAATTGCCGTGTTGGCACTTTGCGATAAATAAGTGGGTTTGGGGTTGCAATTTGGGCACTCGGTCTCGAAAAGGTTTGCCATCACTGATATAGATGAACTCAGATTTCTGAACAGCAAACAGCCATACTGGTAAAATTTGGCTACCAGTACTGAAAAACACTACAATCAAGACAGTGACTAATGAACACCACCCAGACAAAGGATATCTCCAGGCAGTAAGCAGTCAAAGGGCTAGTGAACACCACCCACCATTCTAGGTAGTAAGCAATCAAAGGGATCAAAAGGCCAGGCTACTACAATGCAGATGCCCTCACTAATTGATTATGCTATCTTCATGGTTACTCACATGCTAAATGGGTGGCAACCAACACATGCAGATCAAGCTTGCTAATTACACTCTTTACACTTGTTAACAGGCAAATGGTTCTTTCTCCCACCCTGGACATTCCACAGATATATACACTCCACTTGCTTTACTACATCAGATCCTCTGAAGATGCCAGCGACAGATGCAGGCAAAACATCAGGAGAACATGCTACTAGAACACGGGCATTCAGCCCAGAAACCACACAACACCCGAGTGATTCTGGCCATGAAAGCCTTCGACAACACAGCGTAGCAAATCCATTACCAAAGGATTTTCTGATGCATCTCCCCAACATGTACCATAATTGGAAGAGCTATCTGTAGAATTATCAACAACCAAGTGGAGTCAGAAGTTCTCCCAAAATTACAACTCATCTCCAATGTTCAGAGATCAGATTATATAGAGAGCTTCAGAGGGTGAACTGTGGCATCATATCCCACTCTGGTCTCTCTCCCAGGCTTGCCCCCAAACCTCCAGGAGTTTCCTGAGGTGGAGTTGCCAACCTTATTGGGCTCAGCAAGAGGAGTGAAAAGGATTTGGGCATCTTAGTTTATAGTTCCATGGGAATGTCAACTCAATGCATGGCAGCTGTGAAAAAGGCAAACTCTATGCTGGGGATAATTAGGAAAGGAACTGATAATAAATCTTCAACGATTCTCATGCCTTTATATAAAGCAGTGGTGCGACTGCACTTGAAGAACTGTGTTCAGTTCTGGTCGCCACATCTCAAAAAGGATATTGAAGAGATAGAAAAAGTGCAGAGAAGGGCAACGAGAATGATTGAGGGACTGGAGCACCTTCCTTATGATGAGAGGCTGCAACATTTGGGACTCTTTAGTTTGGAGATGTCTGAGGGGGGATATGATTGAAGTCTATAAAATTATGTATGGAAAATGTCGACAGAGAGAAATTTTTCTGTCTTTCTCACAATTCTACAACCAGGAGGCATACACTGAAAATACTGGGGGGAAGAATTAGGACTAATAAAAGGAAACATTTTTTCACGCAATGTGTGGTTGGTATTTGGAATATGCTGCCACAGGAGGTGGTGATGGCCACTAACCTGGATAGCTTTAAAAAGAGCTTGGACAGATTTATGGAGGAGAAGTTGAACTATGGCTACCAATCTTGATCCTCCTTGATCAGACATTGCAAATGCCTTAGCAGATCAGATGCTCGGGATCAGCAGCAGCAGAAGGCCATTGCTTTCACATCCTGCATGTGAGCTCCCAAAGGCACCTGGAGGGCCACTGCGAGTAGCAGAGTGCTGGACTAGATGAACTCTGGTCTGATCCAGCAGTCTCTTTCTTATGTTTTTACGTATCATACTAGCTTCCCCTGTGCTCCTGCTGGTTCCGCACTGGCCCAAAGAGCTGATTTGTGCACTCCCCCACCCCCCGCAAACCACTTTTGCGGACAGCAGAGGTTAAGTAACTAGCAAGTTGGGAACACTTTCTCCACCTGCCTCCTTCTCTATGCATTCTTCCTCCCCTTGCCCACTTGGCAAGGTTTTATTTGCTTCCTTCAAATGGGGCATGGGGGAGAGCTGGTGCCCTGGGCAGAGTTGTTCAACCTCCACAAGCGCTACTTACATGCCTGAGCTGCTTGTTAATATTAACTCCGGGGAAGGTGGGCAGAAGAGAGAAGGCAAACAGCAAAGCCTTCCTGAAGACCCAGAAGGAAGAGAGGAGACAGAGGAGGGGTAAAATTTTAATTCTTGCCCTGGGCACCATTTCCTGTAGGTACACGGTGTACCGTACCCCCTATCAGAATCCTCCTCATCACTTTATTAACTTCATTTTATTCAGCAGCCAGCCTTATTAAAATGGTTACACAAAATTACAAGAAGTTACTCTGTGGCAAATAGTAATCTGTATTGCACTCTGGGAGGGGGGGGGGGGTTGGGGAGAATCAAGGCTGGAACTTCAGTAAGCAGATAATATCACCTTCTTTTAGACCAGAATCACCTTCATTTAGACCAGAATCATTTATTCAGAGCTCAAGTCATGGGGTACAGTTTGTGATTATGGCTGCAGCACCTGATAAAGCTGATTGCAGAGTATTAGGGCTAGAGTAAGGGACCCCACCGAACAGTGAAAAGAGCACACCCCAAACAAAAAAAAAGAGATGCAAATTGACAGCAAACGTTCAAGGCAAATCCCTGCATCGCCCAAATGCATTCTAGTTACCATTCTAAAAAAAATGAGAAATGTTTCGTGAGTTTGAGTCTGTAGAAGGATGGATCTGATAAGGAACATTTCATCCTGGATTTTTAATCTTCCGTGTGGAACGCCAAATGCCATGATCAGGCATGCCTATAAAATGCTCTCTGTTGTGCATGCTGCCCACATACACAAGTACAGATGCTGTTATGTCCCCCAATCCAATTCTTATGTGCGAATGATGTCACATTTGGAGCTGCCTCAACTCTGTGTGATTTACACATGGTAAACAAAATGAAGTGATGAGATCTGTCACTATCGAAAGGAAGGAGAAAAACAAAGGAACTGTTAGTTCGGTTACATAATGCAAAACACACAGGGCAGGAACAATGAGTCATTTTGCATTTGTGGGATTTGAGGAAGAAAAGTTTCCAGAGTTACTTTCTACTTTTCCATACAGAGAAATAGAGCAAATTACAAAGTTAAAAAGAAGAGCTCAACATCCAGAACACCCACTCCCTGTAGCAAACAAAAAAAAACATCCTAAATAACTTACCCAGATATTAAAAATAAAAATGAATGAGCTCTGATTTCCAGTAAGTTAGTTATCATCATTAGAACATTACAAGTAGGAACCTTCAAGGACTTGTGAGAGGCATCTCGTGTCCCCCTCTGCTATTTCCTTTTCCCCTTTCCTGAAAGACCCCATAGCTTCTTTCCTTTTTTCTCATTCTCTCTTTCTAGGGTTGCCAGCCTTCAAGGTGGGGCCTGGACTTCTATTGAAATCCAAGTCTTTACAGAACTTAATTCACCCTTAGGGTTGCCAGCTCCAGGTTGGGAAATTTCTAGAGATTTGGAGGTGGAACCTTGAGGAGATTTTGAGGGAAAGAACCTTAGCAGGGTATATTGCTATACTGAGGTGACCAGATTTTCACCTTTTTAAAGCAAGGCATCATTGGGGAGGGTGCGTGGGCATGCGCGCATGCAGCCGCAGGAGCGCACTGCCTTCTGGGGCGCTCCCCTTTTTCCCGCCCTGTCACAGGGCGGGAAACGGAAGTGCGCCAGAAGGCAGCGCTGCAGCGCGGGAGGCTGCCACACTGCCAAACCCCTGTTTCCCGCCCTGTCATAGGGGAGCGCCCCAGAAGGCAGTGTGGCAGCCTTCCAAAAATTGGGACATTTTTAAAACCCCGCGGGATGCGGGACAAATTAGTCAAAAGCGAGACTGTCCCGCCAAAAGCGGGACGTCTGGTCACACTATGCTATACAGTCCTCCCCCCTCCAAAATAGTCATTTTCTCCAGGAGAACTGATCTTTGTCATCTGGAGATCAGTTGTAATTCTGGATGAGCTCCAGCTGTACCTGGAGGTTGGCAACCCGAATTGCTGCAAAGAAAATGGCTGCTTTGGAAGGTGGAGTCTTTGGCCTTATACCCTTATGAGGTCCTTCCCTTCCTCAAACCCCACCATTCCAAGATCTACCCCCCGCCCCCAAAATAAATTCAGATATTTTCTCACCTGGAGTTAGCAACTTATCTCTTTCCCACCTAACAGCCAGCCTACCTTTACCTATCCCTCTGTTTTAAACTTTCCCTCTCACACACCTCAGTAGCTTCTCCCTAGGAAAACTGTGGCCTGGTTGTGTGATGCTAGTCTCTGGGCCAGGCCCACTTGTAAGGTAGAGAACCCTCAAGGACTTGTGGAGAAGCACCTCATTTCCACTGTATACTCCTCCGCTCACTATTTACATTTTCTCCCCTCCTGGCAGCCCCCATATCCTCCCCCCTTTCCCTGCCTTATTCATCTCCTCTTCAACCATTCACCAACCTACGTTTTATCTGCCACCCATCTTCAGCTACATTATTTATTTACTTCATTTCTACTTTGCCTCTCTTCACAGTGGGAACCAAAGCAGCTTGCATTATTCTCCTTTTTATTCGCACAACAGCCTTTGCAGTGGGTTAGACTGAAAGAATGTGACTGGTCTGAAATCACCTGGTGAGCTGCCACACAAGATGAGGATTTCAACCTGGGTCTTCTAGACCCTTCTCAGAAGCTCTAACTGCTACACTGCACTGGCTTCCATAGGGTGGCTGCTGTTGAACGAGAGCAAGCAGCCAGGCCTAGTTCAGTCATGCAAGCCAAGTGGTATCAAGTCAGAGGTTCACTTCCAGGTTTGGTAAATGGAAATCCCCCAGATTTACAACTGAACTTCAGACAACAGACATCTGTGCCCCTGGATAAAATGCCTGCTTTGGAGGGTGGACTCTACAGAATTATACTCAGCTGAGGCTTCTCCCCTCTCCCAATCCTTCCCTCCTCAGACTCCCCCTCAAAAACTCCAGAAATTTCCAAACCTGGATCTGGCAATCCTAAGGGTGAATTAAGTTCTGTAAAGGATTTCAAGTGAAGTCCAGGTCCCACCTGGAAGTGTTTGTTTTTTGTTTTTGTACTTTTTTGCAAGCCTGGGGCCCTTTTCAGACTAGTAGAAATCTGTCGTACCTGTTCACAGCTCCAGTCGCTGAGTTTTAAGTACCCTAAGATTTGGCTGACTGTGCTATTGCTATATAGATAACTGCAAGTTTCCTGTCCTGTTTCTTCTTTGATTTACTCTCATGGACTTCTGTGGATCTCAGAACATACAAGAAATGAGAGATTCCATGTAGCTGGCATTACAGGTGCAAAAGGTATATGCATGCCTAACCTTTAGTACGGTATTTTTATCAAGCATGCCTTGCCTATATGGCCTGAGTTGCAATGTACATTTTGTCTATACAGCAGCACAAGGCACCTACTCCAAAGTCTTTTGTCTTTTCATTCATGAGAATGGATAGTGTCAGGGGAGAGAGCTTAGTGGGCATGGAACACCAGAGTCTGCCCTCTGGAGCTACCATTTCTTCCAGAAGAATTTATCTTTATAATCTGGATACCAGCTGTAATCTTGGGAGAACTTTATGCCCCACGTAGAAGTTGGCAAACTCATCCCATTTAATGGACTAGAATTGGATCTACACACTGTGCTACCCTAATTATTCACCCTCTAGATTTGCCTTTGTGAACAGAAAAATGTGCGAGGGAATGAAACCAATACCAATATCTATTACTTCACTGAAAGCAAAGCTCACGCTTCTAAAACTTCACTGCTGCCTATAGTGGTACAGTCCTGCCACTGGTTTGCTTTTGGAAAGTTTGTTTTTATTTAACAAACATCATTTTGTTTTTCTGCCAAGTTAGGGCTCTCAAGGTGGTGAACAATTAAAGGCATTAACATTCACTTTAAAATGATGCGTGTGTGTCAGAGGCATAGCAAGGGGGGGAAAGCACCGAGAACACTGGTGTGTCCTCCACCCCCATCCCCCCTGGAATGCCCCCACCATGCTCTCACACCCCCACAGGGGCGTGCACCCGATGCATCGCACCCTCGTCCCCTTGGAGCCACACCTCTGGTGTGTGTTATTACTGTCAAGTTGCAGCCAACTAACAGCAACCCTGTAAGATTTTCATGCAATAGACATTCAGAGGTGGTTTAACACTGGCTGTCAGCATAGCAACCCTGGATTTCCTTGGCGGTCTCTGTTTCAAGTACTAACTAGGGCCAATCCTGTTTTGTTTCCACGATCTGACAAGATCAGGCTAGGCTGGGCATCCAGATCCAGTTTTAAAACAATATATATATATGTACAATATGAAATTAAACAGAAGGAAGGTCAATAGGCAACACCAAATGAAATAAAGATTTTCACCTGCTGGCAGAAGACAGTGATAGCAAGGAACAGGTGAGTCTCCCAGGGAATTCCACTGTTTTCATTCAATAACTGAGAAGGCCCTTTCTCAGGGTGCCACCAGTCTAGTCTCAGATAACAAGGGGACCTAAAGCAGATACCTGAAGATGCCTGAAATGGTTGGGTAGGTTCCTTAGGGTATGCTTGTCCCAAGCCATGTAAGGCTTTTAGTCAATACCAGTACCTTAAATTGGGTGTGGAAGCAAACTGAGAGCCACTATAGATGAAATGACTGAAAAGTGATAACGTTCCTGTGACTCATTCCAGTCAGCATTTGGTACAATTGTAGTTTCTGCATGCTCTTCAAATGTAGCACCATGTAGGGCATGCGTGAATGGCAAGATGCTTCCCATTCCCATTGATGAAATAGCAGAGTTAGTCTCTGAGGGTGCTGTTAGCCTTCCCTCTCCTGGTTTTTCTTTGACCAGCAAAAGACAGACCTATGGGTGAGAGAGACAGAAAGCCATTTGCTGTCCTAGCCCATTCTCATCTCAGGCTTTGTCGATCTTCTAATACAACTTGGGAGCTTAAAAAAAAGAAGACAACACTACTATTTACCTTTCCCATTTCCATCACACACACCGACACACTTTTTTTTACAAGAACAGTTTTATTAGCTATTTACAACATTAAGATTTTAATACTACTACTGTCATTACATTTGCTGTTAAAAATTAACATGTTTTAAAACAACACCTGGGCAAACTTAGGTCAGCAAATTTTTCAGGAGCACAATCTGCAGAGAAAACAAATGGAAAGCATTAACGTAACCAAAGCCTTGGGTAAATGGCCCTTACATTGTAGAGATGAAGTTACTTGGCACATGAACCTAGCTTTCTTGTTGGAAGGTTTTATTTAAAATTAAAAGATAACTATGCACATTAAAACTGCCTGAGGGTATTCAGACTTTTAAAAATGACACAACCAAAACAGAATAAAAACCACTGAGAGTTTAGAAAGGGTATGGATAGTGGGTCAGAGAACCTTTTGCAGACTGAATAGGATTATTGTTACATTTGAGTAGCGTTGAATACTGGAATATGTCTTCAAGATCTATTACTTTTTAATGGATCCAACTTCAGCCTAGTCCAAAAAAGCATTTCAGTAAGAAAGAAATAATCCAATATGCATCTTAGATGCCATAATGGGGGTCAGAGAAACTGAAATTCACTCCTAAAGGAAATCAAGACCAAAGCCATCAATTGCTGCAGATCTTGTACAAACTGCTAACATTTACCAGACATTGTGGTTATATTGATATGGCACAGAGGAAACACTATCCATTCCAAAAAATAATTACTTCCATTGGTGCCTTATTTGCCATTTCTCCACCCAGAGCTGATATTTATATCATCGCTCATAATTTTCTAAAAATACTTCATACACGTTATCTGAGTAATCCTCACAAACAACCCTTAAGACACATTATCCTTATGAGGAAGTTGAAGCGGCAAGCCTATGAAGTCATAAGGAGTAGCTGAAAGAAGATTTCACTCTTGGTTCACTCTTGGCTACTTTGTTGTACCAACTATTGTACCAACTGTCTGAAATATTAGTAGAAACGGCTCACTTGGCATCCTGATGCTCACAGCAAATTTGATGTCTTCTGTCAGCAAAGGTAACATTAGTGTGCCAGGATTAATGCTAGGCTGGAATCATCATTATCTGACGTGTATGTTTTCTAAGTGAAGGATTCTTTTAATATATGGAGGAAAATCCAGATCAAGTGAGTAGTACCAGCAATATGGAGAAGTTATGCACAGACACAGGCTTACCACTTCACTACGAATTAGACCACGACGCATCATCCTTAGATCCACACATATTTGCTGCCAAAGCATTGGCAAATGTTTTTATGGTTCAAAATGATCTTGACCATCACTTTCCCAAACCTAGCAAGCTCAGGCCCTTAGAAGGTATTTGGAAGAATATTTCTCTCTGCATCTACCAGTAAGGCAGAAAAAGTCACACATTGTGAATAAAAAGAATACCAAGAGACTTGCTGCTTCTACTGCTTCACTTTATATAAACTATATCTGTATTTTGCATTAATATCATATGTGAAAGGCAAAAAAAAAAACAGATGGGAGAGAAAGTTGTGAGGCATTCTTACCCACCAAATACTATTGTCTCATCCTGATCAACTGCAGCTGGAGATTCCCTCCTATCTCTGGGGATGCCTTCTTTGCCTGCAACACAAAAAAACCAAAGTGCATGGCAACTCTGAAAACAAAACAAAACACCCAAACCCTCCCTCCACCTCACCCTGTGAAAGCGCATGTGCTTAGAGCACCATTCTCATCTTAATGGGATTTGCTTTCTAAAAGCAAATCTATGTTTTGTCATGCACATTAAATTCCATCATAACGTCCATTATGCAGAGATGGATTGAATTCAGCAATCCATGGTTTGTTGGCTAAATGTTGCCTACACATCAACTGCCTAATTAAAAAAATCTGAACTAGTTGCATTCTAATTAATGCTAATTAATAAGTGGGTTAGATGAAAGAAAGTGGGGCGGAAAGAAGGTATCAAAATAATTTAATTCTGTTAAGTTCCTACCAGAATAACCTTTATTCCCAAAACACCACCCCCAAAAATTAGAAGGAAAGGGAAAGAAAAGGCACAGGAAAATATGAACAGAATTCAACCACCACTTGGTACAAATTTCTACCCCACCCTCTCAGTTTATGAATAAAACTATTTTATTTCTGACACAACAAATGCATCCTATTTGTCCCCTGGAACTTTGGGTCTCAGCAAAAGTACCCATTTCCTGTTCTCCCAGCTTGGGCTGTAAGCATTGGAAAGTACCTCCATATAGAAATAAGGCTTATTTGTCCTTTCCTACTTATCCTTTTTGAAAGATTAATAGCGAGGTAGAGATCATTTCTTTAAGCTCAAAAGACGTGGAACCCACCTTGGTGCTGCTGCTGCTGATCCTTTATTGCTACTTAAGGCTCTTTCCTCTTGAAAAAAGAAAGTTTGATCACAAAGCCGTATGAGTAAAAGATGCCCACGCAACAATGACTACGCCTTCATGAGGTTTTTAGCCTACACTGCTCATCAGAAAACGTTAAGCAGTGCAACATGTTAAAATTGAGGAAGAAAATGCTGGTGTTTTCTTGCAGGAACTACAATGAAATGCTGTTGTGGCGCCTCCCCTGACCCGCCCGTCCCCCTGGGGCGAGTGTGCCATCCCTCCTCTTTTTTTATTTGCGGGTTTTCCTCCCCAGTGGCTCGCCATAACTTCGCCCACAGGATGCCTCAGCGTTAAGCGTCCCCTGGCCCCTTCACTGCACCTATTCCCCACTTGCTCCATTGCCTCTCATGAAGCTGAGAGAGCTAGCCTGCCTCCTGGGCTCCCCACTCCACCCTCCCCTGTTGCACCTTCACAGAGGTTGGGCTCCAACAGGAATTCCCCTGGCTCTCCCAGTCCCTGCCCTCCTGGGCTTCACCTTTCTCTTTCCCCTGCCTGCACACACAACTCTCTCCTCCTGCCTCTTCCCTCAGACAATGCCCCTGAGCGTCCCTTTCCCACCCCCTTATATCCCCTTCCTCCCCTCATCTCCCTGCCTGCGTCCCAGCTGTCAGTTCCCCTCAGTAGGCTCAGCTGAGACTTCCAGGCTGAAACCCAACTGGGCTCAGAGCCCCTGCCCCCACAGTCTCTCTCAGCCCACAGCGTGCGTTGATGGATCGACCCGATCACGCAGTTGAGAGAGTCTTGGTGGGTGCGATGTATCGACACAGTGGCCGATCCGAGCGTCAGAGGCTCGCTGTGTCGAGAGGCGGCCCGGATAGACCCAACAGCATTAAAGCCTTCCTCAGCCGCTGACGGGGCTGCGGGCTTCTTGTGATGCAGCTGAACAAGTCTGGGCGCAGCGTTGGGGCTCAATCCGGACAGCTGTCCTTCATCAAGAATGTGTGTACAAATAGGCATAACTTTGGGATAAAGCAATCAACCAACCAACTGCAGGATGCACAAATATGTTACCCAATAGGGTCTTTCATCTGGGGCAGACAGAACAGAAATGAAGATGGACGTTTGCTTGGAGATTTTATACATGAATAATTTGAGCGTGGCAAAAAGCATCCTATAAATGCCCAACATTAACTTTGGTCATAATTAGTTACACAAAATCCTCTTCGAGGATAAACCACTCATACTATGAAGACCATTAGAGAAAAAAATATAAATACATCTCAAACAGAACATTTCAAACTTTCAAATATTTGCAAGCTTTATTTTCCATTACAGGCAGCTTTCCTAAAGAAATTGTTTTTTTGGTGTCTGAGCCACACACATACACAGTAACATTTAAAATCTTTATTCATAGGAATATGAAATACATGAATCCAGGCTAAACCAATTTCCAGTCTGACCATAATATAGGTGAAACCCATTTCCAATCTGATCATAATTTTTTACTCCTTAACAATGATGATCAACAGACTTTCCTAAGAGCAGTGCTGTTTAACTAATGGATCAGTGAGTACCCCTCAAAGTACTTCACCTACAGGATCACAAAACCTTCTAAAATTGAAATTTGTTTCTGCTTTGGGGAAGGACCTGCTGCTACTAATGAATTAAATACATCGCTTCTCCCACTTATGTCTGTGTACACCACCGGAAGGAGCAGCCGATCAGACACTCAGTGGTAAAGATGATTTTGACTTCTGACTTCCTCAGCCTGTGTTGACTCTCTTGGTCTCCTGACCAGGGTCTAGTCTCAAATTTCCTTGTCATCTGACCCTGATATGTCACATGCTTATAGCTCAGTTAGTGCTAGATTTGATAGAAACCAAAGACCATTGCATGAGGGCACAGTATCAGTGGTTGATTTAAGAGGGAAGTCAGACAAAGAACTGGCATAATCACAATGGTATTATGATCACGTGTTCACTTGAGATCATACACACATATTCAGTCACTTCTGACTGCTTCATCAAGTATCAATTTCCAGATGGAAAAGCCACCACAGAAAGAAGGTAATGAACTGGTATAAGCCTTAACTATGCTCTCAATGAAAGGCATTTACTGGTTGATAGGCAACCAGTGCTCACTGATAAATATGTAATATATTAACTATATACAAAGATTTATATATCATTTAAGGAAGCAGCCTAGCACATATGTATATGTATGCACAAGGTATACCCTATTGCTACCCTCAGGGGTAGACCACTGGAGTCCTATTATATGAAAATGATGCAGTTCTTGCCTCCATGTTATGTTTCTGTAAAAATGCTCTCTAGCTCCAATGAAACTAAACAGGTTGTTTGGAGCCTTATCAAGCAAATCAACAGGCTGTTTTTCAATGCAGGGAACAAATCATGGAAACAATGCAATGAAGTAAAACTGTTACAGAAAATAAGCAAACAAAGCAATACCATATTGGTCTTGGGGGGGAAAGACAAGAGAGAAAAATCAAGTAAAACCTAAAAAGAGCACATTAGGCGCCAAAAACCTACATACCACAAGAAAAATAAAATTCCTAATCTAGCAAACTTCAAGAATATGGCTGATTCCCACAACTTGACTAGCCACTACTGAAACAGCGTCTTGTTGACATTCAATTACTTGACTGGCCATGCGCGGTGGTGGGATTCAGCAGGTTCATACCACTTCAGCAGGACCGGTTGTTAAAATGGTGCTTGTAAACAACCAGTTGTTAAATTATTTGAATCCCACCACTGGAACCGGTTGTTAAATTATTTTGCATTCCATCACGGGGCCATATGTCCATCAAGAGTTCTGTGGTACTTGCATTTCAAAGAAAAAAAGGTACTTATTGGGAAACATGCTACTGCAAGCATCCTAGATGCCCACAGTGTAAAGAGTTTCAAAGTCCAAAACTGGTACCTTGAATTTGGTATGAAACACATAGCCAAGCTATGCAGCTTGTACAAAACTGAATCCCTCTGCTTCTTGCAGCAGAAATCAACTTGACTGTTGCATTCTGTACTTAAGAACCATGCTGTCACCAGCCCAACACAGTAACAGCTCATAAGTGTTATATATGGCGTTCTCTACTCTTTTACAACCGTGCACTGCAGTTTGGTTTTTGTACTTACCTCCTTCAACATACATTTTGTCATTCCAACTGATGAATTATTTGTATCAAGTATGTTTGATGAAATGTATAAAGGATTAAGGTACATTCACAAATGCATTCCTACCTGGTTATTCATGGGGTGTTAATCCTGCAGTTCAATGATTTTAACAGCATAGTTTTGAGCAGCTACAATTCACAAACAGTAAGCAATGGTAGCCACAAAAGACACTATCACATGGGATTCTTGGAGGGAGCATTTGGATATTATTTGCTCATGTACATGTACAAGGTGTTCAGTCCCTGTAGCCATTGTCCAAGATGGGAAGAAAAGATGAAAAATACATTCATAGCCTACTATCTGAGGCCTTCAGACACTGAACTTTGTACCATGAGACTTTTGAAATATATAGCAAAACTATGGAACATCTATAAGGCAGGTCAGTTGGCAATGATCTCACAGAAACACTGTTCACACCAGAATTCAAGCCAACCTGCTTGCATTGATTTACAGCAGCATGCAAACCAGGTAACGCAGGTCCATTTTTAGATGTGGAAGTGTGTTTTATCAAATAGCAAGAATATCTTCCTTGGAAAAGTCAGGGGTTTTTGCTCAGACACACAGAAACAAAGTATGACACCAATACCAAGATGTAAACTACAAACAAATATTTTAACTCAGTATACATATCAATATGAGACCATGGCAAAACATTAATTACAAAGTTATTTGCAGTGCAATTCTATGCAGAGTTACCTCAATCTAAGTCAGCTAGATTCCACAGATCTAGACTGGAATAAATCCACACAAGATTGCATTGTTAGACATCTAGGTGGTTTTATGGTTGAGCCATAGCAAGTCTTGCAAAAAAAAAAAAAAAAATTTGAGTACAAATGTAAATAATAAATACTATAGAGCCAGCATTGAAACACCAGTTCTTCATTCACTCTGATGGGGATAATTCACACCTCTATGTTTAATGCTTGATGACAAACAAAACAGTAGCCCTAGATCCAACTTGCACATTCCTTTGAACACAATGCTTTTCAATGCAGTTTCTTCCTGCAGTCAATGACTAGTGCTGGTTTCAACTGTGGGAAGATGCATCAAACCATTATTCTTTTACATCCCACAAGTACATCCACAGCAAGTGATCCCTGTGAGACTGGCTGAATACTGTAAACCTGTTTTAGTGGTTTAGCCGTAAAGCGACATGAGACAACAATGAAGAAATTTATTTCATTACTTTAAACAAGATACTTTCATTTGCACTGAGCAAAACAAGCCTGTTGTAAAGGGTTTTAAGACATGCATGATGTTCCAAAACTGCTTCTTCTGAAGAACATATGGCACATTACCCCCCCACACACACACCCCTTTTTAATAGGATGTTCGTAGGAACCTACTTATGTCTACTCTATGCATTTGAACTTGATGTTGATTCTCCTGGCCAACCCCACACATTTTATTATTGAATGGACAGAGATATAGCAGCTCATACTTAGATCATTTTAAAGCTTTTTCTGTATGTGTATATTTCCCACTGAAACTGCAAATTACACCCAGTTGCATATCCAAAGGTTTAAAACATGCACCAACTTCTTCAAGATCTGTGATTGTAAGTAACATATTACCAGGCCTGTCCCTTTTGCAAAGCATAAAGTTCTTGATGGAAAGTATGTTAGGAGAATGAATGTTTATGTTACTGAAGTCATTTTGGTTTGTCTGGCTTCTTTTTGGTAAGATTTGGTCACGCTGCCTGGGGCTTTGTAGAACTTTATGTTTGAGGATTTTCAACAGTTCTGTACAATCAAAGTCGCAGCCAAAGGCCCATTCTCTCTTGTCACAGCCAAGATCTCTGAACTGAATTCAAATGGAGAAAATCTGTCTCGGAACTGTCATACATTCTTACCTACTGTAAAGCTGGACTTGTGGTTACATTAAAAACTACCTTGCAAACGAACATCTGATGTGCTCTCTGTCTGGAAGAATCCGTATGCTGTGAAATAATATGCAGTCACCCCCAGAAATTTAAAAACCTGAATATTTGAGGTTACTATTGAGAACTATGTAGTAGAATACACAAATTAGCATATATTAAAATCATACATCCACTTAAAGATCAAAGTACTAGAATAACGGTTACTGAGCCACTATTCTTTTTTTACCATTTATTAGGTTTTATATGGATATAAAACCTTTCAAAGTACGTTTGAGAATATCATGCCTGTGTAGTACATAAAATTAAAGTTTTCACAATTTCTGTTCTTGCAGTTGTTCACTTTTTAAAACATTCACAAATGGAACATTTAAAAATGGGCAATCTCTTGATGAAAAACCGCTTTTTGTTTAAAATGTATGTGCGCGCACCATGTCAAAAAAAGGCAGTAGCAATTTGAACATCTAATGTCATCACCACAACATACAGAATTCTTTGCAAACTTTGCTTTTCTAAAAGGTAAGGAAGGGAAGCCATTGTATTTTTGCAAACTGGCAAAACTAAACAGACACCTCCGTTTAAACGTCTTTCTCTGCTCATAGTTCCTTTTTTTGTAACAATAATCTGACTTCACTTGCATTAAAGGCACAATTAGGTATGATAGACATCAATCTCCATAACATTCTTCCACAAAAATAGTAAAATGTACCGTTTAAATTTTTTTTAAAAAATGAAATACATCATTCTGTTATGAAACTCCTATACAAAATTATAAAATTTACACCATCTGAGCTGCCAGAAAGGTTTAAAAAAGATATGTTCTCCATAACTACTTTTTTCACCATGGGTCAACACAGGGCAGAATAAATACCCAAGTGCTTCAGGAAAAATAACCCCACAGACGACTCCCCTGTGCATAAGAGAGGCATGATTGTATAATAGTGTATTCCCCTTGCTCAAAGAAAGAAAACAACCGTCTTAATAGCCTGTTAAATGAGTGACAACATTGGAAATTCAGGGCATAATTCACCAGGACACAAACTGGAGCTGTGTAAGCAAAGGACATAATTATGGGAGACATTTTCTCGGTGCACTGGGCCCTCTTTGTTCAAATGCTTGGACTGAAATAAGGCACTTTTCTTCTAGTGAGAAACACCTTTCGAAAAATGACACAAGGACGAGATGAATCAGATTTCAGGCTAAACACATGAGGGTTGATTGAATGATATCCCAGGATGCAACAGGAACGACTCAACAGCAGGGTAAAGGCACAGGAGGTAAAACCTGGAAGACGTGAGCCTTTACACAGAAGTGGTCACTCTGTCATTGGCATTATTGACCTCATTTTTGTTTGAATCCAGTCCTTTAGCAGCATTCATATTGTTCCGTAAATTCTCCACTGTCTTTTTGATGTTCTTTAATTCCCCAGGGTGTGGAGTGGCTCGCCTTAGAAGCGTCTTCTAAAAACAAACAGTATAGATGTGAGAGATTTTTTGCTTGTGTTGGTCCTTTTTCAGCTAGATGGCTTAGCAATTAAATAACCAATTGTTTAGATCTATCACGAAATTTAAACATAGTTGATCAATCGCTGCTTATTCTAAAAATCAACAAATGTGTTTAGGGGATGTGAATAACTGGTCCAGAGATGCTGGGATCCAAAGCTGCACTATGCATTAAGGGAGGAGAGTCACAGCTGCAGTGCCTTCTGCACACCAAACAAAGCTCTGGATTCCTCCATGCAAATACACACTGCTTCTCTGGATAGCAGATATAATATTGGAAGTCTACTCAAAGAAATGCACTCAATCCTTATGTGTAGAGTGATGCCTATTCCACAGCAGTTTTACTGGATAATTACTGATTTATGCATTCTTCAGCTTTTAACATATTGTATTGTTGAAGGTTTTCATGGCTGGAATCAACTGGCTGTTGCAGTTTTGGGGGGGCTGTTGTGGCCAAGGCCTGATAGTTTTTGCTGATAACATTTTGCCCCATCTAGGCTGACATTACCTCTGAAGATGCCAGCCACAGGTGTGGGCAAAATGTTAGGAGCAAAAACAACCAGACCATGGACACAAAGCCTGGAAAAGCAACAACAGCCACTTAAACACATTATTATTGTTTTCGGCATCTGCAGGGAATAAAGGAATGTTCCGAGGAAATCATCAGCTTGATCCATTTTTCTTGAACAGCAGCCCATACTGGAACCATGAATAGCAAACTACATTTGAAAATGAAGGAATTTCAAGAGTAGTTCAGTGGTTTGTGCCATAAAGCACAGGGGTTGCCATTGGGGGTGGGGAGGGAAATGCTGGCGACTGCTACACAACATGCCCCTGCAGGTACAGGATTAAAAAATCACTGTTCCGATGCAGGTGATACGAACAAAACAGAATATAATAGACATTTGTGTATATTAAAAATAGTTGTCATGGCCAGAAGCTTCCCAAGTTCATTCAAGAGCAAGAGGGATTATTTTACTTGATTCACCGTCTTCATCTCAACCAACCACACCTCTTTGATTATGAGGCCCCTCCCTATCCACAGCATATGATCTGGTGGGAACACAGGAGAAGGAGAAATCAAGGAAGATCTTACTGCATAAGATATTTCTACCTGCCCTTAAGCAGGACCAGAGCCCTTAGGGGGTGGGCGGGTTATTAAATTGAATAATAATAATAATAATAATAATAATAATAATAATAATAATAATAA
>NC_059425.1:149062646-149089866 GCF_021028975.2 Sphaerodactylus townsendi | reverse complement strand
TTATTATTATTATTATTATTATTATTATTATTATTATTATTATTATTCAATTTAATAACCCGCCCACCCCCTAAGGGCTCTGGTCCTGCTTAAGGGCAGGTAGAAATATCTTATGCAGTAAGATCTTCCTTGATTTCTCCTTCTCCTGTGTTCCCACCAGATCATATGCTGTGGATAGGGAGGGGCCTCATAATCAAAGAGGTGTGGTTGGTTGAGATGAAGACGGTGAATCAAGTAAAATAATCCCTCTTGCTCTTGAATGAACTTGGGAAGCTTCTGGCCATGACAACTATTTTTAATATACACAAATGTCTATTATATTCTGTTTTGTTCGTATCACCTGCATCGGAACAGTGATTTTTTAATCCTGTACCTGCAGGGGCATCATGTGTATCAGTGGCGCCAGCATTTCCCTCCCCACTATTGGCAACCCCTGTGCTTTATGGCTGAAACCACTGAAATTTCCACTCAGAAATTGTTGTTTTCAAATGCCGTTTTCTATTCATGGTTCCAGTATGGGCGAACTGTTCCGAAAAAATGGATCAAGCTGATGATTTCCTCGGAACGTTTCGCCTGCCACTGTACAGATGCCGAAAACAATAATAATGTGTTTAAGTGGTATTGTTGTTGCTTTTCCAGGCTTTATTATTATGAATGCAGTTGTTTTTGCTCCTAACATTTTGCCCACACCTGTGACTGACATCGCTACAGAGGTAATATTCAGCCTGGGTGGGGCAATATACTTATCAGCAAAAACTATCAGGCAACAACCTAACAACCCCAAAACTCACAACGAAAAAAAAGCGAAGTTGATTTAAGCCATGAAAACCTTCGGCAATACTGATATGTTAAAAGCTGAAGAATGCATAAATCAGTATTTATAAGTAAAACTACTGTGGAACAGCGTTCCGGGCATCACATACGCATAAGGATTAAGTGCATTTCTTTGAATTAGACTTCCAATATTATATCTGCTATCCAGAGAAGCGGTGTGTATTTTGCATGGAGGAATCCAGAGCTTTGTTTTGGTGTGCAGAAGGCACTGCAGCTGTGACTCTCCTCATAATGCATAGTGCAGCTTTGGATCCCAGCATCTCTGGACCAGTTATTCACATCCCCTAAGCACATTTGTTGATTTTTTTAGAATAACTGGCGATTGATCAACTATGTTTAAATTTAAGTGATAGATCCTAAATAATTGGTTTATTTAATTGCTAAACCATCTAGCTGAAAAAGGACCAACACAAGCAAAATCACTTACTCCACTGTTTGTTTTTAGAAGACGCTTCTAAGGCGAGCCACTCCACACCCTGGGGAATTAAAGAACATCAAAAAGACAGTGGAGAATTTACGGAACAATATGAATGCTGCTAAAGGACTGGATTCAGAGCAAAAAAAATGAGGTCAATAATGTATTGACAGAGTGACCACTTCTGTGTAAAGGCTCACGTCTTCCAGGTTTTACCTCCTGTGCCTTTACCCTGCTGTTGAGTCGTTCCTGTTGCATCCTGGGATATCATTCAATCAACCCTCATGTGTTTAGCCTGCAATCTAGTTTATCTCGTCCTTGTGTCATTTTTCGAAAGGTGTTTCTCACTAGAAGAAAAGTGCCTTATTTCAGTCCAAGCATTTGAACAAAGAGGGCCCAGTGCACCGAGAAAATGTCTCCCATAATTATGTCCTTTGCTTTACAGCTCCAGTTTGTGTCCTGTTGAATTATGCCCTGAATTTCCAATGTTGTCACTCATTTAACAGGCTAATTAAGGCGGTTGTTTTCTTTCTTTGAGCAAGGGGAATACACTGGCTTATGCAATCAATGCCTCTCTTATGCACCAGGGGTAAGTCGTCAATGGGAGTTGTTTTTCCTGAAAGGCGTGGGTATTTAATTTGCCCTGTGGTGACCCATGGTGAAAAAAGTAGTTAGCGGAGAACATATCTTTTTTTAAACCTTTCTGGCAGCTCAGATGGTGTAAATTTTATAATTTTGTATAGGAGTTTCATAACAGAATGATGTATTTCATTTTTTAAAAAAAATTTAAACGGTACATTTTACTATTTTTGTGGAAGAATGTTATGGAGATTGATGTCTATCATACCTAATTGTGCCTTTAATGCAAGTGAAGTCAGATTATTGTTACAAAAAAAGGAACTATGAGCAGAGAAAGACGTTTAAACGGAGGTGTCTGTTTAGTTTTGCCAGTTTGCAAAAATACAATGGCTTCCCTTCCTTACAGCACAGAAAATCAAAGTGTGCAAAGAATTCTGTATGTTGTGGTGATGACATTAGATGTTCAAATTGCTACTGCCTTTTTTTGACATGGTGCGCGCACATACATTTTAAACAAAAAGCGGTTTTTCATCAAGAGATTGCCCATTTTTAAATGTTCCATTTGTGAATGTTTTAAAAAGTGAACAACTGCAAGAACAGAAATTGTGAAAACTTTAATTTTATGTGCTACACAGGCATGTGATATTCTCAAGCGTACTTTGAAAGGTTTCTTATCCATATAAGCTACAATAAATCAATAAAAAAAAGAATAGTGGCTCAGTAACCGTTATTCTAAACTTTGATCCTTTAAGTGGATGTAGCGATTTTAATATATGCTAATTTGTGTATTCTACTGTAGTTCTCAATAGTAACCTCAAATATTCAGGTTTTTAAATTTCTGGGGGTGACTGCATATTATTTCACAGCATACGGATTCTTCCAGACAGAGAGCACATCAGATGTTCGTTTGCAAGGTAGTTTTTAATGTAACCACAAGTCCAGCTTTACAGTAGGTAAGAATGTATGACAGTTCGAGAGACAGGTGCATATCCATTCTGAATTCAGTTCAGAGATCTTGGCTGTGACAAGAGAGAATGGGCCTTTGAAACAGGCTTTGATTGTACAGAACTGTTGAAAATCCTCAAACATAAGAAGTTCTACAAAGCCCCAGGCAAGTGATAAATCTTACCAAAAATGAAGCCAGACAAATTAAAGTGACAATGTAACATAAACATTCATTCTCCTAACATACTTACTTTCATCAAAAGAACTTTATTAACTTTGCGAAAGGGACAGGCAACAGGTAATATGTTACTTACAATCACTGAATCTTGAAGAAGAAGTTGGTGCATGTTTGAAACCTTTGGATATGCAACTGGAATTGTAATTTTACGTTTCAGTGGGAAATATACACATACAGAAAAAGCTTTAAAATGATCTAAGTATGAGCTGCTATATCTCTGTCCATTCAATAATAAAATGTGTGGGGTTGGCCAGGAGAATCAACATCAAGTTCAAATGCATAGAGTAGACATAAACGGTTCCTCTGAGGAGCATCCCCGCAATAAAAAGGGGTATTATTGTATTGGGGGGGGTAATGTGCCATATGTTCTTCAGAAGAAGCAGTTTTGGAACATCATGACGTAATCTTAAAACCCTTTACAACAGGCTTGTTTTGCTCAGTGCAAATGAAAGTATCTTGTTTAAAGTAATGAAATAAATTTCTTCATTGTTGTCTCATGTTTGTGGTGAAGTTTACGGCTAAACCACTAAAACAGGTTTACAGTATTCAGCCAGTCTGTTAGGATCACTTAAGGTGGATGTACTTGTGGATGTGTGCACATGGTTTGATGCATCTTCCCACAGTTGTTCAGCTTTCAGTCATTTAGGCTGCAAAGGAAGAAACTTCATTGAAAAGCATTGTGTGTTCAAAGGAATGTACAGAAGTTGGATCTAGGGCTACTGTTTTGTTTGTCATCAAGCATTAAACATAGAGGTGTGAATTATCCCCATCAGAGTGAATGAAGAACTGGTGTTTCAATGCTGGCTCTATAGTATTTATTATTTACATTTGTACCCCGCCTTTTTTTTTTTGCAAGACTCAAGGCGGCTAACCATAAACCACCTAGATGTCTAACAATGCAATCTTGTGTTGATTTATTCCGGGCTAGATCTGTGGAATCTAGCTGACTTAGATTGAGGTAACTCTGCATAGAATTGCACTGCAAATAACTTTGTAATTAATGTTTTGCCATGGTCTCATATTGATATGTATACTGAGTTAAAATATTTGTTTGTAGTTTACATCTTGGTATTGGTGTCATACTTTGTTTCTGTGTGTCTGAGCAAAAACCCCTGACTTTTCCAAGGAAGATATTCTTGCTATTTGATAAAACACACTTCCACATCTAAAAATGGACCTGCGTTACCTGGTTTGCATGCTGCTGTAAATCAATGCAAGCAGGTTGGCTTGAATTCTGGTGTGAACAGTGTTTCTGTGAGATCATTGCCAACTGACCTGCCTTATAGATGTTCCATAGTTTTGCTATATATTTCAAAAGTCTCATGGTACAGTTCAGTGTCTGAAGGCCTCAGATAGTAGGCTAGAATGTATTTTTCATCTTTTCTTCCCATCTTGGACAATGGCTACAGGGACTGAACACCTGGTACATGTACATAAATAATATCCAAATGCTCCCTCCAAGAATCCCATGTGATAGTGTCTTTTGCCAACATTGCTTATTGTTTGTGAATTGTAGCTGCTCAAAAATATGCTGTTAAAATCATTGAACTGCAGGATTAACACCCCATGAATAACCAGGTAGGAATGCATTTGTGAATGTACCTTAATCCTTTATACATTTCATCAAACATACTTGATACAAATAATTCATCAGTTGGAATGACAAATGTATGTTGAAGGAGGTAAGTACAAAACCAAACTGCAGTGCACGGTTGTAAAAGAGTAGAGAACGTCATATATAACACTTATGAGCTGTTACTGTGTTGGGCTGGTGACAGCATGGTTCTTTGGTACAGAATGCAACAGTCAAGTTGATTTCTGCTGCAAGAAGCAGAGGGATTCAGTTTTGTACAAGCTGCATAGCTTGGCTATGTGTTTCATACCAAATTCAAGGTACCAGTTTTGGACTTTAAAACTCTTTACACTGTGGGCACTAGGATGCTTGCAGTAGCATGTTTCCCAATAAGTACCTTTTTCTTTGAAATGCAAGTACTACAGAACTCTTGATGGACATATGGCCCGTGATGGAATGCAAATAATTTAACAACCGGTTCCAGTGGTGGGATTCAAATAATTTAACAACTGGTTGTTTACAAGCACCATTTTAACAACTGGTTCTGCTGAAGTGGTGCGAACCTGCTGAATCCCACCACTGCGTATGGCCAGTCAAGTAATTGAATGTCAACAAGACGTTGTTTCAGTAGTGGCTGTCAAGTTGTGGAATCAGCTATATTTTGAAGTTTGCTAGATTAGGAATTTTATTTTTCTTGTGGTATGTAGGTTTTTGGCGCCTAATGTGCTCTTTTTAGGTTTTACTTGATTTTTCTCTCTTGTCTTTCCCCCAAGACCAATATGGTATTGCTTGCTTGCTTATTTTCTGTAACAGTTTTACTTCATTGCATTGTTTCATGATTTGTTCCCTGCATTGAAAAACAGCCTGTTGATTTGCTGGATAAGGCTCCAAAGAACCTGTTTAGTTTCATTGGAGCTAGAGAGCATTTTTACAGAAACATAACATGGAGGCAAGAACTGCATCATTTTCATATAATAGGACTCAGTGGTCTACTCCTGAGGGTAGCAATAGGGTATACCTTGTGTAGACATATACATATGTGCTAGCTGCTTCAAATGTGATATAAATCTTTGTATATAGTTAATATATTGCATATTTACTAGTGAGCACTGGTTGCCGATCAACCAGTAAATGCCTTCTATTGAGAGCATAGTTAAGGCTTATACCAGTTCATTACCTTCTTCTGTGGTGGCTTTTCCATCTGGAAATTGATACTTGATGAAGCAGTCAGAAGTGACTGAACATGTGTGCATGATCTCGTGAACACGTGATCATAATACCATTGCATTATGCCAGTTCTTTGTCTGACTTCCCTCTTAAATCAACCACTGATACTGTGCCCTCAGGCAATGGTCTTTGGCTTCTATCAGATCTAGAACTCACTGAGCTATAAGCATGTGACATATCAGGGTCAGATGACAAGGAAATTTGAGACTAGACCCTGGGCAGGAGACCAAGAGAGTCAACACAGGCTGAGGAAGTCAGAAGTCAAAATCATCTTTACCACTGAGTGTCTGATCGGCTGCTCCTTCCGGTGGTGTACAGACATAAGTGGGAGAAGTGATGGGCTTAATTCACAGTAGCAGCAGGTCCTTCCCCAAAGCAGAAACAAATTTCAATTTTAGAAGGTTTTGTGATCCTGTAGGTGAAGTACTTTGAGGGGTACTACTGATCCATTAGTTAAACAGCACTGCTCTTAGGAAAGTCTGTTGATCAATATTGTTAAGGAGTAAAAATTATGATCAGATTGGAAATGGGTTTCACCTATATTATGGTCAGACTGGAAATTGGTTTAGCCTGGATTCATGTATTTCATATTCCTATGAATAAAGATTTTAAATGTTACTGTGTATGTGTGTGGCTCAGACACCAAAATCATTTCTTTAGGAAAGTTGCCTGTAATGGAAAATAAAGCTTAAAAATATTTGAAAGTTTGAAATGTTCTGTTTGAGATGTATTTATATTTTTTTTTCTACTGGTCTTCATATGAGGGTTTATCCTCGAGAGGATTTGTAACTAATTATGACCAAAGTTAATGTTGGGCATTTATGTGATGCTTTTGGCCACGCTCAAATTATTCATGTATAAAATCTCCAAGCAAACGTCCATCTTCATTTCTGTTCTGTCTGCCCCAGATGAAAGACCCTATTGGGTAACATATTTGTGCATCCTGCAGTTGGTTGGTTGATTGCTTTATCCCAAAGTTATGCCTATTTGTACACACATTCTTGATGAAGGACAGCTGTCCGGACGTGAGCCCCAACGCGGCGCCCAGACTTGTTCAGCGACCGCGCAAGCCCGCAGCCCCGTTCGCGGCTGAGGAAGGGGCGACGCGCTGCTGGGTCTATCCGCCGCCGCCCCGACACAGCGATTCTCTGACGCCCGGACCGGCCACTGTGTCGATACATCGACCCACCAAGACTTCAACTGGGTGATCGGCCGATCCATCAACGCACGCGCGTCAGGCTGAGAGACTGTGGGGGCAGGGCTCTGAGCCCAGCTGGGCTCGCCCAGTCTCAGCTGAGCCTACTGAGGGGAACTGACAGCTGGGACGAGGCAGGGAGATGAGGGGAGGAAGGGGATATAAGGGGGTGGGAAAGGACGCTCAGGGGCATTGTCTGAGGGAAGAGGGTGGAGGAGAGAGTTGTGTGCAGGCAGGGAAAGAGAAAGGTGAAGCCCAGGAGGGCAGGGACTGGGAGAGTCAGGGGAACTCCTGTTGGAGCCCAACCCTGTGAAGGTGCAACAGGGGAGGGTGAGTGGGGAGCCCAGGAGGCAGGCTAGCCTTCGCTTCATGAGGCAATGGAGCAAGGGGGAATAGGTGCAGTGAAGGGGTCAGGGGACGCCTAACGCTGAGGCATCCTGTGGGCGAGGTTATTTAAGAGCTTGGCTGGGGAGGAAAACCCGCAAATAAAAAGAGGAGGGATGGCACACTCGCCCCAGGGGGACGGGCGGTCAGGGGAGGCGCCACAACAGCATTTCATTGTAGTTCCTGCAAGAAAACACCAGCATTTTCTTCCTCAATTTTAACATGTTGCACTGCTTAACGTTTTCTGATGAGCAGTGTAGGCTAAAAACCTCATGAAGGCGTAGTCATTGTTGCGTGGGCATCTTTTACTCATACGGCTTTGTGATCAAACTTTCTTTTTTCAAGAGGAAAGAGCCTTAAGTAGCAATAAAGGATCAGCAGCAGCAGCACCAAGGTGGGTTCCACGTCTTTTGAGCTTAAAGAAATGATCTCTACCTCGCTATTAATCTTTCAAAAAGGATAAGTAGGAAAGGACAAATAAGCCTTATTTCTATATGGAGGTACTTTCCAATGCTTACAGCCCAAGCTGGGAGAACAGGAAATGGGTACTTTTGCTGAGACCCAAAGTTCCAGGGGACAAATAGGATGCATTTGTTGTGTCAGAAATAAAATAGTTTTATTCATAAACTGAGAGGGTGGGGTAGAAATTTGTACCAAGTGGTGGTTGAATTCTGTTCATATTTTCCTGTGCCTTTTCTTTCCCTTTCCTTCTAATTTTTGGGGGTGGTGTTTTGGGAATAAAGGTTATTCTGGTAGGAACTTAACAGAATTAAATTATTTTGATACCTTCTTTCCGCCCCACTTTCTTTCATCTAACCCACTTATTAATTAGCATTAATTAGAATGCAACTAGTTCAGATTTTTTTAATTAGGCAGTTGATGTGTAGGCAACATTTAGCCAACAAACCATGGATTGCTGAATTCAATCCATCTCTGCATAATGGACGTTATGATGGAATTTAATGTGCATGACAAAACATAGATTTGCTTTTAGAAAGCAAATCCCATTAAGATGAGAATGGTGCTCTAAGCACATGCGCTTTCACAGGGTGAGGTGGAGGGAGGGTTTGGGTGTTTTGTTTTGTTTTCAGAGTTGCCATGCACTTTGGTTTTTTTGTGTTGCAGGCAAAGAAGGCATCCCCAGAGATAGGAGGGAATCTCCAGCTGCAGTTGATCAGGATGAGACAATAGTATTTGGTGGGTAAGAATGCCTCACAACTTTCTCTCCCATCTGTTTTTTTTTTTGCCTTTCACATATGATATTAATGCAAAATACAGATATAGTTTATATAAAGTGAAGCAGTAGAAGCAGCAAGTCTCTTGGTATTCTTTTTATTCACAATGTGTGACTTTTTCTGCCTTACTGGTAGATGCAGAGAGAAATATTCTTCCAAATACCTTCTAAGGGCCTGAGCTTGCTAGGTTTGGGAAAGTGATGGTCAAGATCATTTTGAACCATAAAAACATTTGCCAATGCTTTGGCAGCAAATATGTGTGGATCTAAGGATGATGCGTCGTGGTCTAATTCGTAGTGAAGTGGTAAGCCTGTGTCTGTGCATAACTTCTCCATATTGCTGGTACTACTCACTTGATCTGGATTTTCCTCCATATATTAAAAGAATCCTTCACTTAGAAAACATACACGTCAGATAATGATGATTCCAGCCTAGCATTAATCCTAAGTAATAATCTAATGTGTTACCTTTGCTGACAGAAGACATCAAATTCATGTGAGTTAATTGTGGATGCCAAGTGAGTCAGTTTCTACTAATATTCTGTGACAGTTGGTACAATAGTTGGTACAACAAAGTAGCCAAGAGTGAACCAAGAGCAAATCTTCTTTCAGGCTACTCCTTATGACTTCATAGGCTTTGCTTCAACTTCCCTCATAAGGACAATGTGGTCTTGCTGGGTTGTTTGTGAGGGATTACCTAGATAACGTGTATGAAGTATTTTTAGAAAATTATGAGCTATGATATAAATATCAGCTCTGGGTGGAGAAATGGTACATAAGGCAACTAATGGAAGTAATTATTTTTTGGAATGGATAGTGTTTCCTCAGTGCTATATCAATATATAACCACAAATGTCTGGTAAATGTTAGCAGTTTGTACAAGATCTGCAGCAATTGATGGCTTTGGTCTTGATTTCCCTTTAGGAGTGAATTTCAGTTTCTCTGACTCCCATTATGGTATCTAAGATGCATGGCCATTGGATTATTTCTTTCTTACTGAAATGCTTTTTTGGACTAGGGCTGAAGTTGGATCCATTAAAAAAGTAATAGATCTTGAAGACATATTCCAGTATTCAACGCTACTCAAATGTAACAATAATCCCATTCAGTCTGCAAAAGGTTCTCTTGACCCACTATCCATACCCTTTCTAAACTCTCTATGGTTTTTATTCTGTTTTGGTTGTGTCATTTTTAAAAGTCTGAAATACCCCTGTAGGCAGTTTTAGCTGCATAGTTATCTTTTTTAATTTTGGGGCCAAAACCTTCCAACAAGAAAGCTTGTAGTCATATGCCAAGTAACTTCATCTCTACAATGTAAGGCAGCCTATTTACCCAAGGCTTTGGTTACGTTAATGTTTTGCATTTGTTTTCTCTGCAGATTGTGTCTCTGGAAAAATTTGTTGACCTAAGTTTGCCTAGGTGTTGTTTTTAAAACACATGCTAATTTTTAACAGCAAATGTAATGACAGTAGTAGTATTAAAAATCTTAATGTTGTAAATAGCTACAAACTGTTCTTGTAAAAAAAAGTGTGTCGGTGTGTGTGATGGAAATGGGAAAGGTAAATAGTAGTGTTGTCTTCTTTTTTTTAAGCTCCCAAGTTGTATTAGAAGATCGACAAAGCCTGAGATGAGAATGGGCTAGGACAGCAAATGGCTTTCTGTCTCTCTCACCCATAGGTTCATTGCCCCTTTGCTGGTCAAAGAAAAACCAGGAGAGGGAAGGCTAACAGCACCCCCAGAGACTAACTCTGCTATTTCATCAATGGGAATGGGAAGTATCTTACCATTCACGCATGCCCTGCCATGGTGCTACATTTGAAGAGCATGCAGAAACTACAATTGTTCCAAATGTGCTGACTGGAATGAGTCACAGGAACGTTATCACTTTTCAAGTCATTTCATCTATAGTGGCTCTAAGCCTGTTTCCACACCCACCTTATGCACCACCAAAAGCCTTACATGGCTTGGGACATGCATACCCTGCTAACCTACTCCAACCATTTCAGGCATCTCTAGGTATCTGCTTCTAGGTCCCCCCTTTGTTATCTGAGACTAGGACTAGTGGCACCTTGGAGAAAGGGCCTTCTCAGCCATTGAATGAAAAACAGTGGAATTCCCTGAGAGATTCCAGCAATCTGTTCCTTGCTATCACTGTCTTCGTGCCAGCAGGTGAAATTCTTTATTTCATTTGGTGTTGCCTATTGACCTTCCTTCTGTTTAATTTCATATTGTACCATATATATATATTGTTTTTAAACTGGATCTGGATGTCTATCCTAGCCTGATCTTGGCTGTGGATCGTGGAAGAAAACAGGATTGGCCCTAGTTAGTAATTTGAAACAGAGACCCTACAAGGAAATCCAGGGTTGCTATGCTGGACAGCCAGTGTTAAACCACCTCTTGAATGTCTATTGCATGAAAATCTTACAGGGTTGTTGTTAGTTGGCTGCGTAACTTGACAGTAATAACACACACCAGAGGTGTGGCTCCAAGGGGACGAGGGGTGCGATGCATCGGGTGCACTTGTGGGGGTGTGAGAGCAATGGTGGGGGCATTCCAGTGGGGATGGGGGTGGAGGACACACCAGTGTTCCCCGGAAGCTTTCCCCCCCTTGCTATGCCTCTGACACACACGCATCATTTTAGAAGTGGAATGTTAATGCCTTTAATTGTTCACCAATCTTGAGAGCCCTAACTTGGTAGAAAAACAAAATGATAAGCCATAAATAAAAACAAACTTTCCAAAAAGCAAACCAGTGGCAGGACTGTACCACTATAGGCAAGTAGTGAAGTTTTAGAAGCGTGAGCTTTGCTTTCAGTGAAGTAATAGATATTGGTATTATTCATTCCCTCGCATTACTCTTTCTGTCTACAAAGGCAAATCTAGAGGGGTGAATAATTAGGGTAGCACAGTGTGTAGGATCCAATTCTAGTCCATTAAATGGGATGAGTTTGCCAACTTCTACGTGGGGCATAAAGTTCTCCTAAGATTACAGCTGGTAACTAGATTATAAAGATAAATTCTTCTGGAAGAAATGGTAGGCTCCAGAGGGCAGACTCTGGTGTTCCATGCCCACTAAGCTCTCTCCCCTGACACTATCCATTCTCAAGGAATGAAAAGACAAAAGACTCTGGAGTAGGTGCCCTTGTGCTGCCATAGACAAAATGTACATTGCAAACTCAGGCCATATAGGCAAGGCATGCTTGATAAAAAAATAATCGCATTTGGTTAGGCATAGTACGTATATACCTTTTGTAATCTGTAATGCTAGCTAGCATGGAAACTCTCATTTCTTGTATGTTCTGAGATCCACAGAAGTCCATGAGAGTAAATCAAAGAAGAAACAGGACAGGAAACTTGCAGTTATCTATATAGCAATAGCACACAGTCAAATAAATCTTAGGGTACTTAAAACTCCAGCTAATTGGAGCTGTGAACAGGTAAATGCACAGATTGTACTAGTCTGGAAGTAAGGGCCTCAGGCTTGCAAAAAAAAAAGTACAAAACAAAAAAAACAAACACTTCCAGGTGGGACCTGGACTTCAATTTCTTGAAATCCTTTACAGAACTTAATTCACCCTTAGGACTGCCAGATCCAGGTTTGGAAATTCCCTCTGGAGTTTCCTTTGGAGGGGAGTCTGAGGAGGGAAGGATTGGGAGAGGGGAGAAGCCTCAGCTGAGTGGCATCTCTGTAGAGTCCACCCTCCAAAGCAGGCATTTTATCCAGGGGCACAGATGGATGTTCAAGGTCTGAAGTTCCAGCTGTAAATCTGGGGGATTTACTTCTACCAAACCTGGAAGTGAACCTCTGACTTGATACCACTTGGCTTTGTACAAGGACTGAACTAGGGTCTGGCTGCTTGCTCCTCAGCTATTCAACAGCAGCTACCCTATTTACAGCCAGTGCAGTGTAGCAGTTAGAGTTTCCTCTGAGAAGGGTCTAGAAGACCCAGGTTGAAACTCCTCATCTTGTGTGGCAGCTCACCAGGTGATTTCAGACCAGTCTCATTCCTTCAGTCTAACCCACTGCAAAGGCTGTTGTGCTAACAAAAAGGAGAATAATGCAAGCTGCTCTTTGGTTCCCACCGTGAAGAGAGGCAAAAGTAGAAATGAAGTAAATAAATAATGTAGCTGGAAGATGGGTGGCAGATGTCGAGGGTTGGTGAACAAATGGCTGAAGAGGAGATGAATAAGGCAGGGAAAGGGGGGAGGATATGTAATGCCAGGAGGGGAGAAAATGTAAATAGTGAGCTGAGGGAGTATACAGTGGAAATGAGGTAAGCTTCTCCACAAGTCCTTGAGGGTTCTCTACCTTACAAGTGGGCCTGGCCTAGAGGACTAGCATCACTCCTCCACACAACCAGGGCACAGTTTGCCTCCAGGGAGAAGCTACCAGGTGTGTGAGAGGGAAAGTTTAAAACAGAGGGATAGGTAAAGGTAGGCTGGCAGCTAGGGGTGGGAAAAGAGATAAGCTGCTAACTCCAGGTGAGAAAATATCTGGAATTTTATTCTAGGGGCTGGGGGTAGATCTTGAAATGGTGGGGTTTGAGGAAAGGAAGGACCCTATAAGGGTATAAGGCCAAAGATTCCACTCTTTCCAAAGCAGCCATTTTCTTTGCAGTACCTCGGGTTGCCAACCTCCAGGTACAGCTGGAGCTCATCCAGAATTAAGCAACTGGATCTCCTTAGATGACAAAGATCTGCCCTCCTGGAGAAAATGACTATTTTGGAGTGGGGGAGGACCAGCATAGTAGGACTAGACGTCCCGCTTTTAAGGGACAGTCTCGCTTTTGACTAATTTGTCCCAGATCCCGCTGGGTTTTAAAAATGTCCTAATTCTTAAAGGCTGCCACACTGCTCTTCTAGGGCGCTCCCCTATGACAGGGATGGAAACAGGGGTTTGGCAGTGTGGTAGCCTCCCAAGCGCTGCAGCGCTGCCTTCTGGCTTACTTCTCGCTTCCCACTCTGTGACAGGGCGTGGAAAAAGGGGAGCTACTCAGAAGGTAGTGCGCTCATGCGGTTGCATGCTGCTGCATGCCCACGCACTCTCCCCAATGTGATGCCTTGTTTTGTTACAGGAAAAATCTGGTCACCCCAGTATAAAGCAATATACCCTGCTAAGGTTCTTTCCCTCAAAATCTCCTCAAGGTTCCACACCTCCAAATCTCTAGAAATTTCCCAACCTGGAGCTGAAAACTCTAAGGGTGAATTAAGTTCTGTAAAGACTTGGATTTCAATAGAAGTCCAGGCCCCACCTCCTGAAGGCTGGCAAACCCTAGAAAGAGAGAATGAGAAAAAGGGAAAGAAGCTTATGGGGTCTTTCTAGAAAGGGAAAAGGGAAATAAAGTAGAGGGGGACACGAGATGCCCCCCACAAGTCCCTTGAAGTTGTTCCCACTTGTAATGTTCTAATGATGATAACCAACTCTACTGGAAATCAGAGCTCATTCATTTTGGCCTTTTAATATCCAAAGCTATTTAGGATGTTTTTTTTTGTTTGCTACAGGGAGTGGGGGTAGTTCTGGATGTTGAGCTCTTCTTTTTAACTTTGTAATTTTGCTCCCATTTCTCTGTGTATGGAAAAAGTAGTAGAGTAACTCTGGAAACTTTTCTTCCCTCAAATCCTACAAATGCAAAATGACTCCATTGTCTCTGCCCTGTGTGTTTTGCATTATAAAAATAAAACCTAACAGTTCCTTTGTTTTTCTCCTTCCCTTTCGATAGTGACAGATCTCATCACTTCATTTTGTTTACTCATGTGTAAATTACACAGAGTTGGAGGTAGCTCCAAATGTGACATCATTCTGCGACATAAGAAATTGGATTTGGGGACATAACAGTATCTTTGTACTTGTGTATGTAAGTGCATGTACAATAGAGAGTATTTTATAGGTAATGCTCTGATCATGGCATTTATGCCTTCCACACGGAAGATTAAAAAATCCAGGGATGTGAAATGTTCCTTATCAGATCCATCCTTCTACAGACTCAAACTCACGAAACATTTCTCATTTTTTTTAGAATGGTAACTAGAATGCATTTGGGCTGCATGCAGGGGAATTTGCCTTGAACGCTTGCTGTCAATTTGTATCTCTTTTTTTTTGTTTTAGGTGTGCTCTTTTCACTGTCTCGGTGGGGTCCCCACTCTAGCCCTAATACTCTGCAGTAAATCAGTTTTATCAGGTGCTGCAGCCATAATCACAAACTGTACCCTATGACTTGAGCTCTGAATAAATGGGATTCTATTAAAATGAAGGTGATTCTGGTCTGCAAGAAGGTGATATTATCCATTTACTGAAGTTCCATTCTTGATTCTCCTAACCCCCCCCCCCCTCCCAGAGTGCAATACAGATTACCATTTGCCACACAGAGTAATCTCTTAGGAATTTCGTGTAACCATTTTAATAAGGCTGGCTGCTGAATAAAATGAAGTTAATAAAGTGATGAGGAGGATTCTGATAGGGGGTACGGTACACCGTGCAGCCCACAGGAAATGGTGCCCAGGGCAAGAATTGTAAATTTTACCTCCCTCCTCTGTCTCCTCACGTCCTTCTGGGTCTTCAGGAAGGCTTTGCTGTTTGCCTTCTCTCTTCTGCCCACCTTCCCCGGAGTTAATATTAACAAGCAGCTCAGGTAATGTGGGTAGCGCTTTGTGGGAGGTTTGAACAACTCTGCCCAGGGCACCAGCTCTCCCCCCCCATGCCCCATTTGGAAGTTGGAAGCAAATAAAGAGCCTTGCACAGAGTGTGGGCAAGTGGGAGGAAGAATGCATAGGAGAAGGAGGCAGGTGGAGAAAGTGTTCCCAACTTGCTAGTTACTTCTAACCTCTTGGCTGTCCCCTGAAAGAAAGTGGTTTTGCTTGGCGGGGTGGGGAGTGCACAAATCAGCTCTCTTTGGGCCAGTCTTGAACCATGCAGGGAGCACAGGGGAAGCTTAGTATGATCACATTAAAGAAACATAAGAAAGAGACTGCTGGATCAGACCAGAGTTCATCTAGTCCAGCACTCTGCTACTCGCGAGTGGCCCTCCAGGTGCCTTTGGGAGACTCTACATGCAGGATGTGAAAGCAATGGCTCTTCCTTGCTGCTGCTGGGATCCCGAGCATCTGATCTGCTTAAAGGCATTTGCAATGTCTGATCAAGGAGGATCAAGATTGGTAGCCATAGTTCCAACTTCTCCTCCATAAATTCTGTCCAAGCTCTTTTTAAAAGCTGCTGCTATCCAGGTTAGTGGCCATCACCACCTCCTGTGGCAGCATATTCCAAATGCACCCAACCACACATTGCGTGAAAAATGTTTCCTTTTATTAGTCCTAATTTAACTTCCCCAGTATTTTTCAGTGTATGCCTCCTGAAGTTTGTAGGAATTAGTGGAGAAGAGACAGAGAAAGAATTTCTCTCTGTCGACTATTTTTCCACTTCACATAATTTTATAGACTTCCAATCATATCCCCCTCAGACATCTCCAAACTAAAAGAGTCCCAAATGTTGCAGCCTCTCATCATAAGGAAAGGTGCTCCAGTCCCTCAATCATTCTCGTTGCCCTTCTCTGCACTTTTTCTATCTCTTCAATATCCTTTTGAGATGTGGCGACCTCATGAGACTGGAGACACAGTTCTTCAAGTCGCAATAGTCGCACTCCACTGCTTTTATATAAAAGGCATGAGAAGTCGTTGAAGATTTATTATCAGTTCCTTTCCTAATTATCCCCAGCATATGAGTTTGCCTTTTTCACAGCTGCCATGCATTGAGTTGACATTCCCATGGAACTATAAACTAAGATGCCCAAATCCTTTCACTCCTCTTGCTGAGGCCCAATAAGGTTGGCAACTCCCACCTCGAGGAAACTCCTGGAGGTTTGGGGAACAGAAGCCTGGGAGAGAGAGACCAGAGTGGGGATATGATGCCACAGTTCACCCTCTGAAGCTCTTCCTATATAATCTGATCTCCTGAACATTGGAGATGATGAGCTTCGTGTAATTTTGGGAGAACTTCTGACTCCACTTGGTTGTTACATTGATAATTCTACACAGATAAGCTCTTCCAATTATGGTACACATGTTGGGGAGATGCAATTCAGAAAATCCTTTGGTAATGGATTTGCTACGCTGTGGTTGTCGAAGGCTTTCATTGTGGCCAGAATCACTTTCGGGTGTTGTGTGGTTTCTGGGCTGAATGCCAGCGTCAATTCTAGTAGCATGTTCCCTCCTGGATGTTTTGCCTGCATCTGTCGCTGGCATCTTCAAGAGGATCTGATGTAGTAAAGCAAGTGGAGTGTATATATCTGTTAAGAATGTCCAGGGTGGGAGAAAGAACCATTTGCCTGTTAACAAGTGTCTTAAAGAGTGTAATTAGCAAGTGTTTGATCTGCATGTGTTGGTTGCCACCCATTTAGCATGTGAGTAACCATGAAGATAGCATAATCAATTAGTGAGGGCATCTGGTAATTGTAGTAGCCTGGCCTTTTGATCCCTTTGATTGCTTACTACCTAAGGGAATGTGGTGGGTGGTGTTCACTAATGCGCCCTTGACTGCTTACTGCCTGGAGATATCCTTTGTTGTCTGGGTGGTGTTCATTAGTCACTGTCTTGATTGTGAGTGTTTCCTTTCAGTACTGGTAGCCAAATTTTACCAGTATGGCTGTTTCGCTGTTCAGGGGAAATCTGACAAGTTCATCTATAATCAAGTGATGGCAAACCTTTTCGGTAGACCGTAGTGCCCGCTAAATTGCAAAACCCCAAACCCACTTATTTATACATGCAAAGTGCCAACGACGGCAATTTAATCCTGGCAGATACTGAGGTTTTGAAGTTTAGCAAAAGGTTGGTTCCGAGGTTGTATGTTACCTTGGGGAGTAAGCTCTAGTGGTAGTTGGTGGCTTGGCTTTGAAGAAGAAGCGAGCAACTCTGTCCAAATGAATGCGAATCCATTGGAGGGGTTTTACACTCAGGAGTGGTTTACTCCAGGAGGGGTTTACTCTGTAGCAGAAGCCCCCATTGCCAGCAACCGGCAGGCTTCTACTCCCAGGTAAAGGTCTATGCGCTTTAGTTCTTCACATGAAAATCAATTAGGGGTTTAACAGCTTAACAGGGTTACCCTACACTGCTTCCCCGAAACTAGGTCACTTTAGGGTTTAATGCTAATAATGGAGCCCAGCTTGGCCCCAGGCTAGCCTAGATGTGGGAGGGGGCATTCTTGTTTACTTGCCATGCCCACAGAGAGGGCGCCTGAGTGCCACCACCTCTGGCACCCGTGCCATAAAGATCTCTCACCACTGGATCTATATTTGTTTATTTTATTTATTTCATTTTAGATTTTAGATTTCTAGGTCAGCCTCTTCCCCGGAGGGCTCGAGAGCGGTGACTCACAACTATGGCTGTTAGTCCAACAGCAGCTCAAACGTAAATACAACCTTAAACATATTAAAAAACTCCAGCAGCAGTTAGCATACAGATTTAAAACAATTCAAAACAGTTTAAAAACAGTTCAAAACAGTTCAAACAGGTTGCCCGTTCCTAAGGCTAAAAGCAAAGGGAAAAAGAAAAAGATAAGAGATAAAGAAAAAAGGGGAGAGGAACAGAAGTAGCAGGGGCCCCAGCAGATGGAATCACAGCAGGCCCGACCAAGAGATGACAGAGGATGAAAATTGGCAGCCCCAGTTACAGTTCCAATTCCCCCAGTAAATAGGAGCCATCGGCCAGTCCTCCTCCAAAGGCCCGGTGCAGAATTAGTCTTCTGTCTTACAGGCCCTGGTGGAGACCTCACCAAGATCCTGCAGGGCCTGGAGGAGGACTCGATGGAGGTAGAGCATTCCACTGAGGCAGGGGGCCAGAGGGCGTAAAGCGCCCTGGCCCGGGTTGAGGCCAGCCGCATGCGATGCAGCAGGGCTAGGGGTCACCAGTAATTCCCGCCACCGCCGAGCATAGTGGCCTATGTGGCGCATAAGCAAGGGGTGATGCGGGGTGCACGTAGGGTATGAGGGGCCCCATGCCGTGTAAGGCCTTGGGAAAGGCTATTACCAGCACCTTGAAAGACGCATCCGGAACTCCACTGGGGAGCCAGTGCAGAGCCGGGGCTGCATAGGGGATATGGTCTGAATAATCACCAATTCGTCAGTCAAGCTGTGCCACACAAGAGCTGCATTCTGGACCAGCTTCAAGCTTCCAGATCAATTGCAAGGGAAGGCCCGCGTGCAGCGAAGTTACAGTAATCTAACCTCGAGGTGAGGCTGTCGCGATGGATCATTGCAGTGGCTAGGTCGGGCTTTGGGGAGAGATAAGGGTCCAGCCGTGCCTGCCATTAAGATGAAAAAACGCTAACCTGGGTGCGTGTAACACTGGAGCCAACTGGCTCTCCATTGACAAGGCAGAATCCAGGTATGGACCCCAGGCTACAAGCCAGGGATGTCGGAGACCAAAACGACCCCCTCCCATATATAGCGGCTGGAATTCCCTTGGTCTCTCCCCCCGGCCCAGCCAGAGGACCTGCCCTTCTTCGTTGATTAAAGTTTTAACCTACTCTGCTTACCTCCAACCAACCAGCTGACCGACTCCAAACAATGCTGTAGGAGGCTGCAGGGGCAGAGGCCGCCCCCCTCTCCATCATTTCAGAATGAGCTGGGTGTCCATCCGCATATTGAGGTGACAGACCAGCCCAAAAACTCCACACCAGCTGAGCAAGAGAGGGTTGTATGTAGATAAGTTAAATACAAAGCGGGGAAAAGCAAGGCCCTATGAGGAACCTCTACAACTAAGTGGAGTCCTTTGGGAGGCCTCCCAACCCCGCACCATAAATTCCTGCTGACCCTCGGACTCTGGAGAAACGAGGAGCCAAATCCATTAGGAAGGACAATGCCCCGCGAATCCAGAGAGGCTGCCAGGCGGTGGATCAAAAGGTGCGTGATCGACCATTATCCAAAGCGCCAAGCTGTGAGATCAAGTAACACAAGCAGCGCCGATCCGCACTCTTTGGTCTAGCTGCATGCGGAGCATATCTGTGATGGCAATACAGAGGAAGGTCTCCGTCCCATGCCCAGCACGCGGAAGCCGGACTGGAAAGGGATCGAAAGCACCCGCATGCATCCTCCAGGAAGCCCTGAAGCTGCTCCAACACCACTCTCTCAATTACCTTCCCCAGGAACGACAAGAGTTCGAAACAGGGCTGTAATGGTGGCCAGATCGCTCCAGGGATCTAAAGATGGTCTTTTAAAGAGTGCGGCGGGACCACTTGCAGCCTTCTTCAACCCAATTCGAAAACACTCCCATTTGCTCAAGGGAGCAGTTGTCTATATTCAACAGGTGGGGTCATAACTCCTCCCGGCAAAAAGCTTTTGTATCAGCCAGGAGGGGCAAGGATCCAGAGGACGAGGTAGGTAGGTCTAACAGCAGCTAGGACCCTGTCAATACATCAGACTTCGCCAGAGTAGGGAAAACCCGGTCCAAACTTGGGACCCAAAGACGGCGAAGGAGAAAGACCTCGAGTTCCTTTACTGTATCAATTGTGGCTGGAAGGTCCGGAGTGACGCCGACTTTTATCTACAACAAAAGCTCTGAAATGCCCTCACAGCCGATAGCCAATTGAGAATTTATAAGACCCCTCCCACCAAAGGAGGTGAGGGATCGAACGATCCGAAATAGTTGTGCGGGGCGAGAGCTAAGCAGATCTTGAGGGAGGATCAGGAAATGGGCATTCTTCGCCCTCCAGATTGCCAACTTATAGGCTTTCATAAACGTCCTATAAGTCGCTTGGCGCCACTTCGCCGCTGTGAGACTTCCTCCATTAACTCTCTCTAGCCGTCCTGAGTTCCCGTTTCATTTAAGGTAGCTCCCTCGGTATATACCAAGGAGCCCGTCGGTGAACGGGGGCTTAGAAAGGGCGCCGGGGAGCAATTTCCCTCACGAATGGCAGCCAGCGGAAAGTCTGGAATTCCAGACTTATTATTAGTAACTTTATAGTCCTTTAAAAATCTATTTTATGTAACAGGCAGCTCAATCCAGAGGAGCAGTGGTGGACTCCAACCTTAGGAGTCAGTCAGTGTAGCCATGTGCCAATTCAGGTGCTCCACCCTGCCAGTTCAAGGAGAGGCAAAATGCACCAGTGGAGGGGGGGGAGATAGGCGTGTGGGACACCTATGTGTGACTCTCTGACTGTCTGGACCCTAGAAGTTACCACCATTCCCCAGCCCCAAGCCAGCACAGAAGATGCAATGGCGTGGCTAGAGGGCATAGCAGGGGATGGAGGTGACTGTGAAGTCAGCATCCACTGCCATCTCAGCCCTTGCACACTCCACAGGCCAGCCTCAGACACACTCCACATTTTTCATGGTGTATGTCCATTGTCCACTAAGTGGGGGATTTTGCCTGGCCAGGTTCTGTTTTTTGTTTTTGGGCTTTCCACACCACAAAGAAGCCCTTTGGAGAAAATGGATGGCACCTCAGTGGCGCTTGTGTCTCTGCCATCCAAGAGGTCTGGATTGGAGTGGTTAATCAAATTATTATACTTGTAAATTAGGGGGAGGCCTTAGTTACTGTGGTGACAAATGGCCTTCATTGTTCTGAGGATGCAGGACCAATAGCCTATCATTCCACAATTACATTGTTTGATCAGTGCAAAACAACATGCCACTATCCCCTGACTGCTGGTATCTCCAGTAGATGTGATTACCTCTAAGGAGTTCACATAACAGGCTTTGAGGAAAATAATCTATATTGTATTCAAACTGCTAAAAAACAATATATGCAAACAAGATCCACTAGATGAATTTACCTATTGCAGACTGATAGAAGTGAGCATTAATATCAGGGCAGAAAGGGAAGACAAGTTGAAGATTGATTTGTCACAATGTTTGCTTTAACAAGGAAGTGGGAAAAATCTAATGGTTTTGACATTGCTTCTTATCTTTTGATGTATGTTTCTCTCTTATCATTAGCTTCCTCATTTACAAGAGTCTATTTCTTGTCTTATTTATAGAAACTAGAAAACTCCAGAAATACCTGTAGATGACTAGAATTCATCACGTGCATTATGAAAGGATCTGTGCCTTTGTAAACGCCATGGGAAGACTAGAAAATGAAAACATATCTCTTTTAAATTTTAATTGAATAACATTTTTAAAATCCAGGGGGATTTGCTTGAATTTTCAATTCTACTACAGAAGAAATGCACAAGAACCAGTAAAAGAAGCATTACCAATAGCCCTGAAAATAAGCATTAAATACCTAGGTAGGTAAAATGGAGTTCTGTAACTATGAAAAGCCACTGGAATGTCAGTAGCCACACTGACTGGCTAGAAATGGTGTCCAAAAAGTGTTGTTGAGGGTGCACCTCTATTAGACAAAAAACATGGTAAGACCCATAACATTACATTTGTGCAACCTTTTTCCTCAAAGCAGCTCAGAGGGGTCCCCTTCCCTTCCTTACAACAACCTTTATGAAGCAGGACGAGGGTCTAAGAAAGAAGGGTTTTGCCATAGGCCTGGTCTATAGTGTCCTGTAGACACCTGAGTCCACACATACTAGAGCTTCATAGGATAAAAATATCACATGACACTTCTATCCAGATTTTTTTCTTCCCTTTAGCATATTTATGTTTCAAGCCATGTGCTCCAGCCTAGTCCAGCAGTTTACAAGCCCAGGTAAAGCTTGTTTTCAGAGAAAAACCACTCTTTTGATCCATAGGCTTCTGATCATTTTTTTTAATGGAGCTGAAACCACGCTATTGCTACGTCTCCATCTGGCAAATTACAGCTTTTGTAAAAATAAGACAATATCTACAAAGTCAAGAAAGCTAAGAATTGCTTCCTAATAGTTTTACAAGTCCATAGTTAGGAGTCAATAGACCATGGGATTTTAATCTAGACCTTGAGCAGCAATTTTATAATGTCTCTCTCAATGGCTGAACTGAGAAGTTGAATCCACAAAGTAGCATCATCAGAATGAGCATTCTCATATATGGAAGCTTATCAAAGGGGAGGTGGGTGGTGGGTGGGAATGGCCAGGAGGTGAAAAGGCCAGAGGAAGTAGCACTTCATATTGTCCTGGAAAGCATATAAGTTATCAGTAGTTATTGATCAAAATGCATCAATCTTCTTTCTCTTATGATGATCCCTTCTGTTATTTGGCATTGCATACTGTAGCACCTGGCAAACATTTTTGTCATTCATTCACTCTGTGTGAGTCCTGTTGACTGACTCCATTCACATAGTGATGATGCTTTAAGCAGCACCTATGGATGGCTATTGGAGCATTGGAAACTCTGAGAGGGAAGTTGATCCCAACAGCTGATGCTCAGTTTCCTTGGCATTGGACTTTGGCATATTCCAGTACTGGAATTAAACTGGCTAAGTTCTTGTGCTTCTTACAGGAATCTACCAAGTGGCTTCCTAAGTCCCCTGGGTTGCATGGCAAGCTCATAACTGGAGCTCCTGTGGCACTCACCGGGCGTCACGGAAGGGCAAGGAGAGCACTCCTGGTGGTAATCTCTTCTGGTTCAACCAATGAAAAATGGAAAGAAGGAAGAATTAGTCCTGAGCAAGAAGCTGAGGAGCTGGAGGATCCCAATGAGGGATGTAAGTGGTAATCCATTTCTGTAGACCTCTATAGACTCTTGGCATCTGAGCTCAAGAAAGTCCATTTTATGCATAAGTCTGATACCATTTGTTACCAATAAATCCTAGGGTAAGATTTAGGACAGTATTTCCCAGCCTCCAGGACATACAATTTATGTGTAAAAAAAATGTGAGGGGTAAAACACATGCCCAAATTAATGGTCGAATCCTTAGACAACTGTCTTGGAAAACAGCAATGCTCCTGTAACCTGTACAGCCTTAGAAGGACAAGTTAGTGGTCACAGAACTGTGGATTCTGCATTCAAAACCTGGAACACATGCTTAAGCAAATAATGTTTATTGAAAGCTGAGGGAAACAATCGGTTCACACTTGGGAGCTTTGACAAAAATATAATTATCAAACCCAAACTTAGGACAAAAAGAGAAGACTCTAGCCACCTTTCCCACAGCTAGTGAGGAACCACTTCCACTTCATAATTGAAGCTGCCCAACGCAGAAGACAGGTGCTCCCTCTGCCAACTGGTTCTTCCACTTCCCCAGACTTTTCTCCTAAGTGGGATTTCTTTTTTAGAAATTCTTCACACCCCTCAGGAAGAAAACACCACAGCTTTGTCTCTCCCTGTTTCCTCTTCTTCAGAAGCCCCTTCCTCACATGCAGGATAATGCACTTTCAATCCACTTTCAATGTACTTTGAAGCTTGATTTCACCGTGTGAAATAGCAAAATCCACTTGTAAACACCAGTGAAAGTGGGATTTGAAAGTGCATTATTCTGCAAGTGTGGAAGGGGCTAGAGTTCACCCCCTTTTGCTCCCTCCCTGCTCTCGGCCAAACCCTCACCCAGTCTCTCCTCTGTAGAGGGCAGTCTCTTCAGGACTGAGACCCCTAGTCTTTCCAGACTGAGAGACCCACTCAAGTAGGAGAAGACACACTTTTTAATAATACATATTTTTTTTCAAGGTTTGCACTCCACTCTTTTTCCTGTTTCCAGCCAATATATATATAGTAAATGTCATTCCTTTTTGGATGTGATTTAACTGTTGTTGTTGTTTCTTGGGTGAACTTCTTTGCTTTTGGCTTTAATTCAACACAGCTAGAGCTATTTTAAAATTTTTTTGAAGCTGGTTTGCTTCCCATTTCAGGGATATTAATCTTATGTATTAACAATGTTACTTTCTCTTAAAAACCAAAACCAGGAGCCTATATCCAAATTCTCTGGGAGTCTCTTTGATAGTGGCAATCCCACCCGAGATCAAAGGAGTACTAGAGTTGCTTTCCAAGAGAGTGAGAAGACAGCAACGAAGGTGAAACCTGTTCCAGCACTCAGCAATAAGCACCCAGTTCCAGCTGCAGCCCCCAAAGAAGGCAACAGAAGGTTTTCGAAGGAAACCAAAGAGCAAATCCCAAGAACTGCAGGTGCAAGTGAGCAACCCTTGAAGGTAATTTGTGAACAGTGACACTCTTTTATCTTAATTCAGCACACTAGAACTGAAAACCGCTAAGTGATGACTCAAAGTCTCTCCTCTCCCTCAAAGGTTGCTCATTCACTGAACCCAAAGTCGACAAACATACACTGAAAGCTGAAATTAAATAGTGTAAACACTCAGGAGGTGATTCACATGTCTGCTGCAAAGATTTTGGATCAGACATGCTCCTGGAGTTCTATACTAGGAATTTAGTTCCAAGGTTGACCAAGACCTGATTCAGCTCAGCACTTAGGCAGTCAGTGAAAAGATGCTCACTGCTTAATCCTTTCCCATGTTTTTGTTTTTGCCCAAGCTGAAATGGCCCCTAGGGAGCTGCTACTTGTTCCATTTGGGAACCTTAATTTGTACTGATGGCCACATGAAAATGTCCCCAGTGGGGCATATGTGCTTCCCTGCAGCCATTTCAGTTCAGAAAGCTTGTGAAGATGGAAAAGTTCAACCTTCTCTCTCTCCGCACTTAGAAACTGAATTACCAGTATGGAACCCCTGGCAGTGACAAAGGGAGGGGGAACTGTGCTTGGGGCACGAGCTGCCCGTGCACCCCCTCCCACCCCAACCTACCTCTGAAACACCCGACACGCCCCGTCCCAACACATGCGGCAATGACAGCGCCTGGGACTAGCTGCCCCAGATGTCCCCATTGCTGCTATGTGTCTGACTCCTTGTGCACATCTGACAGTCTATGTCTCTGCCATGTGGACTTTGTAGTGTATGAGTAGGCCCTCATGAATGAAGAAAGATACTTTCTAATAATGTTTCCTCTTTGCTTGGATAGAGTTGTCTCCAAGCAGACTGCAAGAACCAATGTCCTTATGGTAATTGTGCAGTTTCTAGCGGTCCTTTAGTGCCGTCCTCAATTACAATACTGGTCTAGGATCTTTATTTCACAATGGGGGGAGAGCGTTTGAATCGGAGTCTCCCAGAGCAGAACTCCACCCATCCTCTATGCCAGGCTGCTGGTGGTTCTTTCAGTTTGTATAAAATTACCCATATTTTGGAGGAAGATGGCCTCAGTATTTAGAGATGACAGGCCAGTGGTGGGATTCAGCCTATTCGCACCTATTCGGTAGAACCGGTAGCTAATTTTTTGTCTAGTTCAGAGAACTGGTTGTAATCCCACCACTGAGTCCTTTCAGAACCGGTTGTTACATTATTTGAATCCTACCACTGTGACAGGCCTAGCTGAAACATGGCACGTTATGGTAAAAGAAAATAAGTTGCATCAACTCTTCTGAGTGAGAATGAGTTCAAGAAAACATACCATGCGTGGATTACTTTTCATCAAAAGTGCAACTTTTAAAGCTATACCGTAATTGGCTATATATTTTCAGTGTATGAAACAGACATATTGTAAACCATTAAAGGTTATTGTAGAAAACCATGCAAGAAATCATTGCCTTAAGTATAAAGCTAAAACTGAACATATCTTGGCTTGGCAATGTAATGTATTAGAAAATTAAAACCTGCTTTATTTCACTATGAAATTATATTATATTACATGAGGGGTTAATGTTCAGATTGCATTTATGCCAGCGGGGGGAGGAAGGAAGGAGAGAAAGATTTTAGTTTTGAGGGAAGATTCTGTAAGCTCTAAAGCTCTCCACTTGGAAATATTAAAAGATCAACCAACCAGAAAAAAAGTTTCTATATGAAGAACATGTGTCGTGGCAACCTGCCAGAACTGGTAATGAACATATGAAAACATCCTTATGCAAAGTCAGGCTATTGGTCCATCTAGCTCAGGGATCTTCAAACTATGGCCCTCCAGATGTTCATAGACTACAATTCCCATGAGCCCTACCACTTGGCCATGCTGGCAGGGGCTGATGGGAATTATAGTCCATGAACATCTGGAAGGCCATAGTTTGAAGACCCCTGATCTAGCTCAACAGTGGCTACTTTGACTTGTAGCTGCTTTCTGAATTTTTAGACAGAGAAAAGCCATTGCTAAAACTGTTTCATGAGATATTTAACTGGAGATGCCAAGGGCTGAATATGGGACACTGAATGCAAAGTATGGGATCTACCACCCAGCCTTCTCCATAAATATACCAATGTTACTGACACCAAACAGTCACTCTTTGGGTTTACCACCAGGGATTGATGCCACTGACTTGCATACTTATATGTAGGCCTATTTAATTATTTGGAGCAATAGTTCCACGGTATGTAGAACTGCTAAGCTGGTTGAAAATATGAGTGCTTCTGACAAAGTCACACATTCCTGCTCATTGTCTTCTTCTTTCCAAATGACACCTCTTGTTCCAGTTTTCTTTTATCAGTAGAATTATATGGCAACATGTTGCTAGAATAAAAATATACTCGCTCTGTGTGTGCAATACTCCAGTGATTTTTGTTAAATTTCAGGGCACTATTTTATTTAATTTCTCTGGGATTGTGCTTCAAGGAATTTAAATATGGATGAAGGTACATTACTGCAGATCAGAGGCATAGCTAGGGGAAATGGAGCCCGGTGCAAAATTGGAGTTTTGCTGCCCCCCCATGTTCATTTTTGTTTTTTGTATTTTTTTAGTGTTTTATCAGT
>NC_059425.1:149018649-149062555 GCF_021028975.2 Sphaerodactylus townsendi | reverse complement strand
AGGCCAATAAACATGGGTTCAGGGTGGGATAAAACCCTGCTGGGGGGGGGGGGACTTCACATGGATCCCACTCCTAACGTGCATCTACTCAGCATTCCCCCCACCCAACACGGGGTTTTTTTTTGAAGAATTGCAACTTGTGCAATTTTTTTGTTTTAATGCACCTTGCAGCTGTGGCTGAGTGAATGGCCGGGCAGGAGGCATGTTATGTGGCTGCACTTTCCTCTTTTTTAAAACTCCCGGCTCCCATCTGTGGAGCCATGCAGGCACATCTGGGGACAAGAGGTGTCAGCAAGGCTCAGGGGTTCATGTGTGCCTGTCTGCGTAGCTGCACATCAGTGGGAGGTAAGTAAAAAAAAAAGATGGTGCATGGGCCCCGCCTGCACGGAGGCATGCAAATGGCCCGGGGCCTGTACCAGGCTCATGTACCTCAGCTGCACCTTGCTTTATTTTGGCCGTGCGGAAAGGGCCTCAGTCAAGCATTGAATTCTTGACATCTTCTTCCGTATTTTTAGTCTCTTGTCCAAAATGATGTTCCAGCTGCACTGCCTTTGATCTTTTTTCTTATGGCCCCCAATAAGCCCACCTGATTCCCAGGTATTTGAAGAAGCAGCCTGAATTTTTTGTAAATAAATATTCTGAAAGAAAATGTTAACCCTTTCAATTCTCCCCATCTCCAGGCAAACTGAGCAAAAGAAAAACCTTGGGAGGTCTGACCATTAATCTATTCTGTGTTGTATTGTTTGGCTTCAGCATATTGTAGTTATGATGATTGTGATTCTAATAAAGTTGGTCATTGATAAAGAATTATTTGAATGAATAGATATGACAAGAAATATCTCACTCGTCTCTCTCTCTCTCTCTCTCTCTCTCTTTCTCTCGTCTTCTTAGGGTGTGAATCTTAACAAGGTTATGGAAGCTGGAAACTTTATCTGCACAGCCTTAAACAAGAAAACAAATTCTAAAGTTGCTCAAGCTTCCTTTAGTAGCTGAAATGTGTGAGACGTAGTGCTTGTTTATGAATGATACAAATATATGTCCATCAATATGCTCTTTCTATTTATAGCTGCATAAAGCAACCCTACTGCAAACAAAATCTTTTGTGCAGATGAAAAATGGGCAGCAGAGTACGTTAAACTGCCTGTAGTTGTGTGTATAAAAGCAGAATGGAAGATGTCAGAACTGATGGCCAAATGAAACTCTCTTGCTGTTTGTTAAGTTTTCAGAGAGATCTCTGTCGAAACTTACCATAGCCTCAATTAGGATCAACCCAGCTTTTGATCCAGTGCTAATAGGACCCCTCAAAAACATGGGGGTGTGTGTGCATCCAAGAATGTACCTGCTTGCTTGCAAGGGTAAGGAAGAGAGAAAAAAGCTTGAAGTGGAGAAAAGGCTGTGGCTTTCTACTTAAAGGGTATAGTTTTATGTGAGAAGAGTCTAGAGTCTGCTGAAATTGGCCACAACATCTCTTTAACATGCCACAGGACAATTTTGAGCTACATTGCACTCTTAATTGTACTCTGGAGGGACAAGAAGACACTTTCCTTCTCTGCCTACCTAGCATACTATACCATCTGTGACACCCATGCTTCAGTGTTTCAGTAGAGTGTATGTATATAATTCCAACACACAAAGGACAGATCATACTGTTGATTCTTGGAGTTTTATCTAGGGCAGGGGTAGGGAACCTGCGGCTCTCCAGATGTTCAGGAACTACCATTCCCATCAGCCCCTACCAGCATGGCCAATTGGCCATGCTGACAGAGGCTGATGGGATAGATTGATGTATTTAAACACAGCCATGTTGGATTTTACACAGTGTAGCCTATTATAATGTTATGTCCAGAGCATCAGAGATGGAACAGGAAAACTGAGGGACAGGCTTTTTACACACAATAGAGTTAGATAAAAGTATCATATGATCCAGATTGTTAGTCTTGCTATTAAAGATTGATGCTCCCCTGCTGAAACGTGCCTGTCTCAGTTTCCTAGTATAGTTTAGTAGCATATATAAAGCAAACACTTCACCAAGAAAGATGTCTATGATAAAATATTAAGTAAATAATCCATTTTAGATTTAGATTTCAGATTTTCAACAGATTTTCCTGAGTCTTAATTCACAGTTCTCATTCAGAACACATAATTATCTCACAAACACAATACTAACGCCACGCTATCAATAATAATAATAGTATCATTACGCTGGAGGAAACAAGTCATGGCAAGGCAGAAAAAAATAGCTACTGACATTGTAATGTATGCTCCTTACATCTGAAATTCAGTCAAGTCCCTCGTCCTTTACAGTATTTTATTTATTTATTTATTTAGTTAGTTAGTTAGTTTTATATACCACCCTCCCGTGAAGGGCGAAGGGTGGTGCACAACATATAAATCCAAGTAGAGCACAGTTTAAAACATAACAAATACAACTATAATAACATATATATGGCTCTATAGGATTAAATAGTTAAAACTTCTTTGCCAAAACATAGCTGCTAATGCCTCACCGCCCCCGCAGCGCCAAACCCTCCCGAGGGGAGTAGGGTAGGTCCCTCAATGTTAATGAGGACCATCAGAGAGGGGAGATCCCGAAATTTCCAGGCACAGTATGTATTTGAAATTATTTTAGGAAATTTGCTGGTTTTATGGTTTTATCTCTAAGTGGCATTTTAAACTACTTTTTTTACACACTTGACTGTAGAGAGGTTTAAGATAAGTGTTGCCATTTGTTCTTAAATGGTGCTGGCTTTCACGCCGTGTATTAAATATCTGCAGACCAGGTTATGAGCTCCATCCTTGTGTGTGGCCTTGCTATTACAGATTTTATTCCTCCAGATTACTTCTTTTCATTTGCCAAGTCAATTATGTTGGGAACAGGGAGCCAAACCCGGATTTGCTACGAGTAGCATTTTTGTGAATTTTTCCCCTATAGTTGACATCTGTTAAGTATATGAATGACTTTATCTTGTTCCAAGAATCTGTAGTGAATGGCAGTACACCATGTTTTGCAGATTTATGGAGCCCTCCTATAGTTTCTACATGCATTATATTAATGACAATCTACTTACCCTGGGAGTTATTTGAAAAATTTGAGCAGTAGTGTTTGGGAGGATGGTGGCTCAACAAGCCCCGCTGTACAGTTTCCATCTGTTTGTAGCGTAGGTAGAGCCAAGAGGGCATCAGTGAAAGAGTGGAAGTTGAGCTGTTGGACTGCTCTATCCCACATCTGAGAGGCTAGTGTTAGTAAAATGGGTTATAACTGGGCATAGAGTTATAGAAGAAGTATTTCCTCTGCTTGAACAGAGTTTTTTTCTTCTCTATTGTTTTCTCTACTTGAATTTTTATCCTGCTGTTTCCAGAATTCTTTTCATGAGTCTGCAGTTGTGAAGGTGGATAAAACGCGCAACTTCAACTACTTGAGGTGAAAGTCTTGAAGGAGTCTTCTGTATTGAATTTTTGCAATGTTGATGCTATGGTGGCATAAATCTTGTAGTGGATAGAACGTTGCCAGTACAGTGGAACAGTGCAGTTGTCCTCTTTGTGTTTATCCATGCTTCTCAGTGAATCAAGGGACAATAATTTAATCCTTGAATTCCTATATTAGTCATGCAAATTGTAATTGATATCCAAAAGGCTATCACCACAACCACACTTTGCATATTTTAACAAAATAATCAGTTTAATTGAAAGTTTACAGTAAAGATGTGTTTCCATACATTTCACATATGCATTTCTTCATCCAAATTATGTCAAATCAGAAATAAATACATATTTTTACATAAATAAAGTTTAGTAACAAGTAATTCAAAGTTGCAAAAATGTGAGTGGGCTAGTTAACCTTCCAGAGCCTTTTAACCCCATAGCCTCCCAAGGCCCCTTCCTGAAATACAAATATATATAAATATCACCCACCCCAGCTGGTAACCCCTTTATTAGTCAGTCACAGCTTTTGATTTTCCTCAGCCCCACCCATCTCACAGGGTGTTTGTTGTGAGGGGAAGGGTGGCAAATTAAGCTCCCCTTTGAAGTCTCCTACAGAAAAGAAAGGGGGAATATAAATCAAAACTCTTCTTCTTTCTTATATATGGTAATTGACAATCATAATATAACCCAATCCTTGTGAATTTCAACTTACAACACATTTTGCATCGTTTATGTAGTACTTGTGTATCCATTCCCCTTGATGCATTGCATGATGACTGCTATATTAGTCAGCCTGATATATTACAACCTAGTACATTTATCAGCAACTGGTGAACATTGTATGCATCAATCATTAGCAAATAACAGCCACCTTTCCATCGAATGTTGACATTATTAAGCTATAACCTGTACCAACTGGTAATTTACTTCTAACCCCTTCTTTTTATCAGTAGTTCCAGAATCAGCTTTATAGGTAATGTCTCCCAATTGATCAATCTTGGTAACGCTGGAGACCAACAATGAAATCCCAAGTGGAGTTACACCATTCTAAGTCCTTTGTAGTCTATAGGTTTATAAAGGTTTAGGATTGCATTGAAATTCCTCTTGTTTGTCTTGGACAATTCTGTTATGATAAGCATCCCATTTCCCAGAAATCGCCATGCTTATAGACTTGTTTACAGCCCCTTGCCTGTCTTACAGATGGGATCCCAAATCATTACCGTTGCTTATTTTAAATAACTTCTACCCTTGTTTTAATTAGACCTTTTCAGTGATTGAGCATAAGAGAAAAGGGGTGTTTAGAGAGACCAGTTCTTACCCAATCCTGTGAGTTCTCTGTGTCTTAATAACCTGTGCATTTTATGCTGGACTGGGAAATATTCTTTTGAGGGGTTCACACACAGTTCCTTAAATCATATCATGGTTGTTAATGAACAACATTATGAGAAGAATAGGGTAGATATTCTGCCCAGTACAGATACTCAGTTCAGATACTCTGATCCTGCCATTTTTTACAAGTGCCAGAGTTTACACACACACACACACACACGCGCGCTCGTGCGCGGAGCTGCTTCCTCTGCAAAAATTTCACAACTGACTTGTGTATTCCATTACAGTGAATTGGGAAGCCTGGAGTTCCATGAGCCTGCCAAGTACAAACAAAACTTTGTGTTGTTAGCTGAACAATTAGCCTACATTGAGAGACTCCCAACATTTGCCAATAGCAGAAAGCAATATCTGTGAGTCTCCCCTAGAAGCCCTTCTAGTCCAGGCCTTCCTTTGACCCCTAAATCAGGAACTTCTCTCACAGGTTACAGGAAAAGGCTTCAGAACAACATCTTGTGTTGATAGCAATTTTTACATATCAGCTAATTTCAATGACATTAAAAATGTAATGGTATAAAACAGCGGTTCTCAACCTGTGGGTCGCGTAATTCCTTTAGCCGAATGACCCTTTCACAGGGTCACCAAGACTTTCTACATCAGTGTTCTCCTCCATCTGTAAATGGATAAATGTTAGGTTGGGGGGTCACCAACATGAGGAACTGTATTGTATGGTCACGCATTAGGAAAGTTGAGAACCACTGATATAGAATTTGGAAAATTAAAACAGGATGAAATTAGCCGTTGAAAATCATTACCCAGAAAATTTCAGTTGTACCTTGGACTGTTTAGCTTGTAATCTCTTCAGGGCAAAGGAGAATGTTTCCTGTGTACCTGCTTTGTTATGTGTTTATGTAGATTGAAGTACTGCCTCGCTCTTCCAGTCACTTCTAGCATATGCGTGGAGGGAACAGAAGCCAAGATGTGAAGAGTAAATGGAAATCTGAAATATGTACTGTATGTCTTGTCATACGCTACTTTTTGTTTGAACTGCTACTTGATTTTATTCTCCAGTTATTAATAACCATATAAAGTAAACTTGAAATGAGTGGCAGCAGGACATGATGTGTGCAATTTCTAGAAATAAATATTTATTACCATTTTGTGTCAGGCTGTTCATTTAAATGGGATGTGAAAATGGATGTGGAAATATTAAAGTCTGATCTGTTCTCTATCCTGGGAAGGCCTGCGTAATTTCAGTGTTCTGGATAGTGTGGAGCTAGGAAGGGACTGTGGCTCAGTGGCAGAGCATCTGCTTTGGATACCAAGTATCCCAGTTTCAGCCACTGGCATTTCCCATTACAAGGATGTGAAATCTCTTTCACCTGAGAATGTGGGGATCTGCTACCAGTCAGAAAAGACTATGGTCGAACTTCATGGTAAAGCATCTGATTTGCATGCAGAAGGTCCTGTGTTCAATTTGGTTAAACAAAAGGATGGGAATGATCTCAACCTGTGATCCCAGGGAGTGGCTACCAGTTGGAGGAGCCAAGACTGATTTTAGGAGACCAATGGTCATCATAAGATATTCATGTGACCTAACTTTCACGTTCAGCGCAACGCTGAGCACTTAGCTTGGCTGTCAAAATAACTGGGAATAATTTGAAGGATGTTCTCGCCTCCACTCTGATATTTGGGAATTTCAGATCTCGCATACATCTCTCGCACCTCCCTCCCTCCAGCTTCAAAAGCAGCCCCTGTCTGCCAGGCATCACTGCAGAGATGGGATCCAACCAGTTCTCACCACTTCTCTAGTAGTGGTTACTAATTTTTTCTGAGTGTCAAGAAGGGGTTACTAAAGCAACCTCCCTGCCCAATAGGGACTGGAGGCGCGGTGTGTATGGCACTGTTTGAATCCCACCACCATTGGAACCTGTTATTAAAATTTTTGGATCCCACCACTGCAACACTGTATCTGCCAAACCCAAGTTGCATTTGCTGATGGAAAAAGAAATGATTGCACACCGAGGAGCTGCAGTGCTGGACTGTGGGATAGATATGACTGGAGGTGGGTGGTGGAGAAAGAATGAAAAGTAACATGGTGGAGATTTTAAAAGCTGGGATATTGCAAGATGGATGTAGAGGCATGTGGATATCCTCCAGAACCCAGAAATATAGAATCCCACAATGCAGGAGCTGTTGTGGCTTTGTGCTAGGGTTTCATGAGGAAACCAAGTTTGGTAGCAGCAGCAGTGACTCGACACTCCACCAACTTACTTGCCTGCCCACTCCCTGTCGTCATTGTGCGGCGGATACTATGGGTGGTACGCCATGCACCGGTGGAACGCTAAAGGTGAAAAACTATCTCCCAGCCCTCCCCTTCCCCACAACCCCCCATAGCCCCCCCCGCTACTGCGTGCGGGTTAACAATATCATTCATCCCCTTCCCCATTATTATTTATGTTCCTTTTAGTACTTTGAGACCGCGGTTTATTTATATTCATAAACTGCCTGAGGAATTCACAGTTCCCAGGAGACTTTTGGGCCACCACAAGTCTCCTAAAGTATAGTCTGTCAGGCAGTTTTTTTCCTTCTGAACCGTGAAGAGGCCTTTTCAGCCCCATGTTGTTGTTCAGGTAAGTGAGAAGGGGCGGGGCACTGCTGGGCTGGGGGCTTCACGGGGCCAGTATGGGGCCGAAAACACAATCACACCAGTGAAGTCAACTAGCCACGCCTGCTGTCTTGTGTTAGCTCCTGCCCTCGCTAACCCTACATTGCTGAAATATGGATTTATATTATTTTCCTGTAAACTGTATTGGCAGATGCCAACTTCTCTCATATTTGGGTGTGTGTGAGTATCAGAGTGTGCCAAACCTAAAAGTGCCTAAAGCACAGTCTGTTTCTTGCAAGATTAGATCAGTGAATGGAAGCTACCAGTCAATAGGAACTGGAAGCCTCATGGACCATGGCTACATCTTGATTACCACACCCTGCTAAGCTATTAAAATAATAAATGGACCCTAAGACCTGATACTGGACGTTATATTTAATCTACCTTTGAGAAACCATTTCCTCAACAATTGCTCCTTGCTTGCATTTCCTTCACCTCTAGATACGATCTCCCTAACAATCCATCCCTTCCTGATTCACTCAAGCCTCAGCCAAATTTGAATACCTGGGCAGAGGCTTCAAGAAGTTACTCTGCATAAAGCCTTTCAGAGCTCTCGATGTAATCAAGAAAGCAATTTGGTTTCATTATCCCAACACTTAAAAAACAATAAAGCTACACTAGCTCAAGCCAGCAATCCCAGCATGGGAAATCCCAACAGATGCAGGAAAATGAAAATAAAACTTACTAGTTCCCACCCCTACCTGTGCAAAAGGGTATAAAAGTACTGTGCACCATAGCCTCAGTGCTCTTTACTGGCTAAACCTGTCTTGGTCTAGTTGGTTTGAGAAACGATATATCGTCCTTCGCCTGGATTTCTATGCTGGCATAGAAACCCTTGCCTTCTCCAAGAACTTCTTCAACTGAATTTAGGTAATGTATAAGTCCTCCTCCCTCTCCCAATTCTATCATCCAGACCTATCCCTCCCCTCCCTTTTTATATCACTTAGGAACTGTATGTATGCTTTTCCATATCTTACTGTGTGATTGTTTGCAACCAAAATTTATGTAAAAGTATTTTAAACTACAGTTTGGTCTCTTGTGCATTCTCTGTGAAACGTTTCAAAAGCCAATTCTGGTATAGCTGTCTAAAATATCCCACCTAGCCTGCCTCTCGCACTGCCAAGCTGAGTAATTCCCCATCGCTATTTTGACAAATATATTCATAAACCCCACAGTTTTGCACCCTGCTACTTCTTCAGCACTTAACAGTAGCACTGGGGGTTTGTTTCACAAGAAAATTCTATTATATCACTACTTGTTCCTTGTTGGCTACCATCTTTTCTTTTCATCACGCTGCATGCCAGCCACTAAGGCTGAATGGTGCAGCCTGTCCTTTAGTCCTACAATGGACTCTTTACCATGAAGACTAATGCAGATTCCACACAGCATATTTATAATGAGTTGAAATTCATATAAATGAATTCGTTTTCCATTTATGAAAACGGAAAACGAATTCATTTGTAATGTTTGAAACTTGATGTAAATATGCTATATGGAGTATTGTTCTCTAAAAGGTGCTGTTTATTTGCCACTACTGATTTTTTTGAGGGCAGGAGTTTGAAGCTGGGCAAATGGAAACCTTAACTGCTGCCTACCTGTGTGGTTTTTCAGTGGATGTTCTGGTGTTTTAGAACCACCTTCCAGAAGATATTAGAAGATCTGCATCTATCTTTGGAGTTTTAGAATGGAACATTTTTAGAAAGGCCTTCAAGATGCCTTGTACATTCCTTGATATTCTTGTCTACCGTATATACTTGCAGATAAGTTGAGTTTTTCAGCCCATTTTTTGTGCTGAAAAAGCCCTCCTCGACTTATACGCAAGCCACTGGCAGCCGCCGCCACCTGTCATCCCCCTCACTCACTCAGCCATCTTTTCTTTCCCCACAGGCTCTACAGGCTCAGTTTCAGGGCTTCCCGTGGGGAAAGAAAAAAGATGGCTGAGTAGTGAGCAGTGGCAGCAGCGATGGGCTGGGTAATGCAGGAGCCTGCTAGCACCCCACAGGCTGCTTCAGCATTGGGTGGCTCCCTAGCCTTCCTGCCTCTGATCTGGTGTTTCCTTGCTTGCAAGCAAGGAAACCCCAAAAGCAGGCGAATGCTCTGACTGCAAGCAAGGAAACACCAGAGCAGCCAAGCAAGGCGAATGCTCTGACTGCAAGCAAGGAAACACCAGAGCAGCCAAGCAAGGCGAATGCTCTGACTGCAAGCAAGGAAACACCAGAGCAGCCAAGGGCCAGCTGCTGTGGGGATCCAGGAGGCTGTAGGGTGGTGGGGGCCATCTGGTGTGGTGAGGGCACCCCAGCCTCCTTCCTGCCCCCCCCTGCTTTGGGAGTTACCACCAGACTTATACAGTCAATAAGTTTTCTCAGTTTTTGGTGGTAAAAGTAGGTGCCTCGACTTATACACGGGTCGACTTATACATGAGTATATACGGTAATCATTTTTATTTATATTACCCACCTTGGGGATCAATTACCTGGGAGAATGGTGGGTTTCTGAATCTTTTGAATGAATAAATAAATATCTATTTCTATGCTAGTATCAGGATAAGATGTCTTTGAAATAAAGCTTCTAATGAAATGGGAATACAATTAGCATATTTTATTATCATTTCTTTTATTTAAGTTATCATGCTATTTATAGTTCGCCTTTCTTGCTGCATCATGGAGATTATTATAAATCACAATACATCCAACACACAATGCAGTATGGTTTGGATTGCAGAAATCTGAAACCAACCTGACAGCTGACACAGAGAAGAAGCATGAACATGCCACATTGAACAATATATTGAATAATTGACACTACGTTGGATACATTGCAATTCATAGTAAATGTTGTGCTAGGTGATGCTTATTTTATTGTACAACTTGGCTACCTTTGAAGGGTTTAATTTCTGCAACAACAAACAACACACTTATTATTTAGTAGGTTTTAAAAATTGCTTATACTCTAGATTTAGTTATCAACTTCCAGTGTAGTTTGTGTCATGAAAACCAATAATGCAATATATCAAAAATTAAAAACAGTAGCATAAAATCACCCATACCATTGGCTAAAATTGCAAGGCCACAATACAAATCAAAGCAAAACAAAAAATAATGTGAAAGTAAGAACTTTTCTTTTGAAGAACAAGTAAGAATGTCTCTATATAACTGTTCCTTCTACCCTGAACTCCATGATATCAGTAGAACTGCTTCAGAGTCAGGAGTCCACTTCCATCAGTTCTACCAGCATGGCCAATTGGCCATGCTGGTAGGGCCTGATGGGAATTGTAGTTCCTGAACATCTGGAGAGCCGCAGGTTCCCTACCCCTGCTTTAGGGTCATCACATTTTGGGGGTGTTCTCCACTTGACAGACCTGACACAGAACATTATTTGGGCAACAATACCATTCCCAGTTACGTCAAGAGCACAACTCTTAAATAGTTGGGGGCAGAGAAATTGATACCTCTAAAATATGGGGTGGGGAGGAGCAGCGCAGGTAGAACAGGATATCTATTCAACCCTCAGCCTTACACTCGCCTTTTTGTTATAATTGTCCCCCCGTGACCACTGTTCCTCAAGCTTGAGGGAGGGAGGTGATCCCATTCGGTAAGGAAGAATTGATGGACAACCTCGTTTCAGAATATGACTTTACCAAGAGAACATGTAGTTCCAACCTCAGACAGCTCCCCGGCAGTACATCATGCACAAGGTCTCAATGCACATCATCATGATATTGCAGCAAACAATACATGGTGAAATCGTACTCTCTGGGTGCTCTCTCATATAATGAGATGCTAAGCACTTGATGAAGAGGCAGAAGAGTATAATGTTAGTCATTTTTTCAAGAGGTCTTTCATGATAGAATTGTAAGGGGTTGGCTGCAAGAGGAGCCTGAAAGATTGTTATCCACACAGTTGACGACCCATGGTTGCTGAGGAATCATAAGCCTCTCTGATAGATGAGCAGGTGATGGGTTCTTAGCCTGCTTTGCAAAATCTCTGAAAACAAACAAAAATATATTGAATGATGAGGCTCTTCTTGCCAAACATTGTTTTCAGTATTCAGAATATGTGAATTGTTTTGGTAGCTAAGAGAAAATCAATAGCTGGTCTCATTTACTTTATAATCATGAGAAATGATCCAGGTAATGTTTATATTCCACTGACTAATGTTTCTCTTGTTGAAATTGATGAGAAGTGGACTGGATCATGTCCTTTACTTCACAGAAGTCAAAGACTTCAATGAGATGAATTTTAAGCCATCTATTTCTACAATATTTCTGCTTTTTTGTAATTTAACAATGTGATTTGATACAACACATGACATGCCCAGGCCCCTACCTGGTGGAACAACCTCCCCCCGACCATCAGGGCCCTGCAGGACTTAGAACAATTCTGCAGGGGCTCAAGATCTGGCGAATCCTCACTGGTTTTTGGGGAGGCCAGCCGTTGAGGTGCCGTTCCTTATCTTCCATTCCACCCTGAACTATTATATTTGAGATCGGGATTGTTATTGAGCTTTCGAGCTTTCGGGCTACTGGATACCGATATTGATAATTGACTGTGAAGTTTTCAGGAGTTACTGGATGTTTAAAATGGTTTTAACTGAGATGTAATTTATGATTTTATCAGGGTTTACCGATTGTTGATGTGATTTTGTATCGATTGTATGAATCGCCCATAGCCCATCTTATAGGGATGGGGCGGTATATCAAATTAAAATAATAAATAAGTAAGTAAGTAAGGCAGGCGGCAAGTAAGGCGGCAAGTAAGTAAGGCGAATATGTGCATTATCGGCTGGTTTCATCGACCGAAATATTTGTTAAGGGCGAATTCTCGCAGCATTCCCTCCTGATTATTCGCCTGCATCTGTGGCTGGCATCCCAGAGGATCCTCTGAAGTTACTTTCAGCCACAGATGCAGGCAAAACGTCAGGAGAGAATGCTGCTAGAACACGCCCATACAACCCGGAAACCACACAGCACCCAAATAAATAAATAAATAAATGCCTCATTGCGTTTCTCATTCTCTTCTATACAACATTCCTCACATATTTCTGTTCATGTTGGAAATCATGACTTATTGAAATCACAGATAAGATGACTGAAGATTTGAGCGGTTGAATACTCTGGAAAAAACGCCTCCCATCCACCCTACACATCCCCTGTCCTATTCTTTTGGCATCCACACATAGGTAAAGAATACTGAAGATGTTACCTGGTTTTAAGTAAAGCCAGCAAAACTAATCCCAGGATAAGAATTGTGCAACATGAATACATAGCAACATAGAGCGTGTCACCTAGAATTTAATTTCCAAATAAAAAAAGAAAGAAAAAAGTAAATATTACTGAAAGAGCATCTCATGAGAGTTAAGCAGCAGCATTCCATGTATGGCATGATCCAAAGTTGTATGTTTTTATCCATTGATTTCAGAAGGCAAAATCTTTCATAGTGCAACCCTAAGCAGAATTACATCCTTCCAAGTTCACTGAAGTCATGATAGCATTGCACTATGAGTCTCTCCCACTGAAGTCAAGATTTTAGAGTCCTTAATATTGGCTGGATCATGACTGTTATCGCAAGGAGTTGCATAAATACATTCCTCAGAAGTTCCCAGTGGCCGTAATCTAGCACATACGGTGACCCAAGATAACTGATGATACTTCCTGCATCAGCAAATTAGTTTTAAGGCATTTGTAAAGGGTTTTGTTAATTTTGGGGTGTGTGGCAGAGTTATTGAAATGGAGAGATGGAAACCTGTGATTATTCCACTGGGATCCATCAGTGAGCCAGTGTGAGAATTTTCAACCACAGGCACTGGTACTGAAGCCTAATAAGCAAATATTTGGTATAAGTAAGTTAAGGAGCAGGCCATTTTCTACTACATAAAGTTGGGAATTATATATCTTAAAATTCATTAGTTAAATAAATGACTGTTAGTGTTTCTTGTCACCACCAGAAGTTATTTCCATTTCAGAAGCTGTAAACAATGGTGATTTAGAACTAATTGAAATCATCTCAGTTCCAACAATTTGAAGCAAGATTAATTCATGCCAACTTTATAGTTATCACCCTTTTGGATGCAGTATGAATTTTGAACTGGACAGCGATCTTTGTATAACAGGTTATTAACATCAGTTTTGAAAGACTAGCGTCAATTTAGAATTTATTAATTAATCTGATTAATGATTGATCCTTTTTTCCATTGGATCGTCTTGTGTATATAGAATCCCTCTGTACATGAATTTCTCCAATGTTTTCAGTTGTTGGGCTGGGGGGCCAGGGAGAAGATAGTCAAAAGTATGTACATTTTAAAAAAAAGTATGTACATGACGCTGTTTTCTCTTTACTAAAGTGTCTCCCCCCAGACTCTGCGGGGGAGGGAGTGGGGCTTCACGACAGGTGGCAGCAACACTTCACCCTCCTGGGCTCCCTGCAGGCAGGCTTCTGCCCTCCCCGGGCCCTGGGAAGAGCAGGAGCTGGCAGCAGGGACATGGGGGGGGGCTCCACGATGTGCGGGAGGCAGGGTTCTGTGACCCATGGGGAGGGTCGGAGGAGTTGTCCCCAGGTGCCATTTCCTCCCCATACGCCTCATAGGATTCTACCAAACTGAAAGGTAGGATCCAATTTATATTAATTTGTTTCAGAAAGTTGTGAATTATGTATTTTACTACAACATATGCAAGGCAATGTAGAATATACATAAATACATGAAAGTCACCATTAATAGGACCCTCATTCAAAACCAGTACCAGAAAAACAGACAATTTGCAACATAATTCCTACCAGTAGCAGTGTTTTTAAAGATCTGGCTTATACATTCTGTCTCGTATATCATCATGACACTATTCAATTTTCTATCAATTAAAGGTTAATGGAATTAAATGCCTTCTGAAATGAAACGTCTTCACTTAACAAAGGCACAAGATCAATAAAGTAGCCAGGGGAAAACATTCCAAGATATAACGAAAGAGTTTGACTTGTTCACATTGAATACATGTCATTACAGCAACAGACATGTCATTACAGAAACAGAATTTGGCTGAGGCCTTTCCCTGGGGATGAATGAAATGTTATGCATTTGAAAAATCAGGCATGATAATTTAAAATATAGAAATTGAATTTTAAAACCAACAGGCAACATTGCCAACTGGTAGGCTGCATTTCTTGGATGATTCCCTCCCCTCACAATCTAACATTTACTTTCCTACTTGTTTCTAGAAGGTTCTTTCTACCTTTTGCTTTAAAAAATACTCAGTCTCATAATTCAGGCCATGTATCACAATTTCCCTCTCCATGCCCTTTTACTTTCAAACATTTTTACTGGAAAAAGAGTACCATATAACTTTACTTCTTGCATTTTGAAAATTCTTTTTGTTGCAGATTCTCCATTGTTTTCCATTAAAAAAATAAACCCAGAAATGACCTTCATGGTACATTTAAAAAAAATGTAAACCAAGCCTACCATCAAAAAAGGACTTCTTTTGTGTTGCAGAAGACTTTGTTTCCGGTAGTTCTGTAAATAATGGCCAATTCTCAGCTTTTCTCCCTGCTATTTGACCTAAAAACAGGAGATGATACAGCATTGTTGGGTGCTAATTCTATTCACCCATTCATTTCTTTACCAGCAAAAGCTCCACAAGAGGCTTTCCGATAAAATTTCACAGAAGAAATTACAATACAGTAAAATACTGCCCTAAACACAATCATTCAACAACACAAGCTTTCTGGACTGTATTGTTAAGAAGAAATCACATTTCTGTATTACTTGGGCATGTACTTGGACATATACTGAATTCATAGCATTGGATGAGCAGCCGTCCTTTAGTTTAACAGAGGAGAAAATGTCCTTATGTGACAAGAGGGTCAAATAACAGCAGCTTTTGTTCCTGTCCTATCAATTGCCACGTACCTTGGAGCAGGAAATGGTTTGTGAAGGTTTAGAGGCCTGAGGGAAATAGCAAGTGCTAATGAGATGTGATTTGATTGTGGTGGTGGTACTCATCATCAAAAGTTGTCCTTTTATGTTTGTCAGTATTGCCATTATTAAGGGCTTCCTTTTTTCATATAACCATTTCCTTCTTTGAATTGGCCACAATATGACAGTGTCATCCAAAGCAGTTACACTCTTCTAAGCCCACTGATTTCGATGAATGCAGAAGGGAAAAACTCTACTTAGGACTCCATGGTCAATCTTTGTAGTGGCATACTGATAGCATACTCAAAGTCTTATTTTTTAAAGTTAAAAGTTTGGTGAAGTTCTTTACCAAAAAGAACACTGCATTTTTCCATCTGTCCTTTTATCTGTAACTAGCGTGGCCCGGCCACGCATTGCTGTGGCTTATTGTCGTGAAATGGGAAAGGAACAGTAGCAGCAAATCAACTGCAGAGGCCAGCAGTATGTGCTCATGCAAACACGCAGCCTGATACTGTGTGATGTCAGTGATGCGTGTGCCCGCATTCCTTGGGGGGGGGGGAATGGAAAGGCTCCCCTCCCACACATCTATTCTGGCTGGCCATGATCCTTTACCTGGGAGTAAGTTTGGTTGGTGGCAATGGGTTTCGCTTCTGAGGAAACCCTCTGAGGGGTGCGACACAGCCATTCAAAGTATGTCATGGTTGCTATACCGAGCTTACACCTGAGTAATGTGTGCCTGGTTTTCTTAACTGTAATCGCAGTATTCAGGGAATCTAGGGTGCCTGGCCCTTCCCTCCCATCCCTTGCATGTTGCCCCTCCCTCTCTTCCCTCCCTCACTTCTCTTCCCTTGCAACTTGGTGGACCAGAACCCTAACAAAGTTTTAAAAAGAAACATGGAGTTGTTGTTTTTTTTTAAAAAAAGAATTACACACACAAAAATTTTTTTGTAGGCGTTATAAAGACTGTGGTCTTCCACTTTAGGAAAATGGAATGCTGGCCTAAATGGGACCCTTGGTTGCAAGGCTGTTTTTATGTTAGACTTACTGAAGCAAGAATGGCTTTGGATGATATGATAAAACAGCTTGAATGATGACGATTGTTCCACAGGTGATCTCACATCATAAGTACACTTCACAGGACGGAGGATTCCCCACATGTCAATATAAGCTCTTCTGCACTCATCACTATCAGAGCAATTAAAATCCTTGGTGTCCAAATATTTTACGCAGCTCTTATTTTCAAGACATGATTGGGAGATATCGTTTAAACACTTTGATGTAAACACTTTGTATTTCTCCCTGTAGAAATATAAAACAGGACCATTTTTTCCTGCTGTTCCTGATTGCTGTAAATGCAGCAAAAATGAAAGATTAGCAAAGAGGTTTTTAAGGACAAATGAAATGGGGTGGAAACATAGATTGATCCATGTTAGGCATTTAGTGTCCATTTCAATAGGAGAAATTGAATGCTGGGCAGCCCAATCCAGGGGTGGGGGTGGACCCAACTCTGGAGCTGGTGCAACCATGCACTGGCGTGGGTCCCTATCCCACAAATGCAGTGTGGGGGGGGGGTGACTTACCCAGGCAGGAAGGGGCCATGCAGCTCCAAAGCACCTGACCTGGAAGCCGCCTTAGACCTGCCATTGCAGAAAGCTGTGTTGGTGTGGTACAGGCATGCCAGTGGGTGGAGCCAACTTTAATCAGTATCCACTGCTCACCCAGCCCCCATACACCAATGGAGCAGACCTTGAAGAAATGCTACATTTTTCGAGGCATATCTCCGTAATTCCCTAAGGAAAGTTTGTGCCAGTTCATTGTTTACTTTTTGTTTTCAGGGAGCCTCGCCACTTCAGGAAAGCCCTTTGGAGAAGGCAGGGTGATGCCAGAAAAACAGCGCTCCCCTGCCCCCACAATCTGGATCTTTCACTGAAAGCAAAGGGACCCAAAAATGATCAATTTTGACTGGATTGCAGTCCCTGGTTAGTTAGTGACTGCATTTGACTGCAGTCCCTGGTTAGTTACTGGAGCTCCAGTCCCTAGTTAGTTAAGGCAGCAAATCGATACAGCATATACAGATACAGCAAAAGTGGGGTATAAAAATGATAGCACAGCAGAGGAACACCGTTATTTGTTTACATATCTGTATTGCCTTTCCAGATACCAGTTAGAATTGGCATGTATATACACAAACACACACTTTTGAAACAATATATTACCAAATCAGTAAAAATAATTAAGTAAAATGAAATTAATCTCCAACAATAAAACCATGCAAGTCTATATGTACTAAATCCTGTATTAAAGAATACCAGCAATGTAAATTTGTCTTAGAAACATGTACATGGGTCATAAAAACTTTATTCAGATAGATGGGGAATATAAACTACAACCAATTAACCACAAAAAGAAGGGGTATCATTTCAGTTATAGGCACGGCAAAATGCTAATGGCAGGTACCAGCCTGGCACTTAAAGACTATCATTGTAGATGCTGGGTGAGCTCCAAGAGTAATGGAGTACCAACACTGATAAAGCCCTGTCTCTCGTTGCTACCCGCCTCACTTCCACTGGTTCAGACAAAGAGAGTTTAGAGAAAGATCTTAATAAACAAGAGAACACAGTGTGATGTCTTAATGCTAAGCCATTTACAACACAGTCTTATATAGACATACACCATTGATTTCAGTGGGCTTAGACTGGAGTAATTCTACACAGGATTGCACTGTTAGGGTTTAAAAGGTGAGAAACATTGCTGTGAATTGTTCCCAGTAAGGGGCAGCCAGTAGTGGTGTAGTTACCTAGGGACAAGGGGTACCCGTTGTCCCTAGGCACCACTCTTCTGGGCCCTTTCCCCACTTACCTTAAGCCCTGCGCTACTCTCCTCAAGTAGCGCGGGGTCCCGGGGCACTGCTCATCATAGGGGCGGCGCTGAAGGCCACCGCTTTCCTGACGCTTGCCGCTCTCGCTACTGAAGGCAGGCCGCATCCCTGACGCTCCTCAAAATGGCACCTTTTGATGACCCCGTACATGGGGACGCCCGGGCACATGCCATTAGAGATGCTGCTACGCCGAGAGAAAGGTTAATGCTATACAAAGCGGGCCCACAAAGGTAAGTGGGGAAAGGGCCCTGGTCACATGGGAGTGCAAAACTGGCCCCCGCATGACCAGGAAGCCAGCAGTGGGGGCGGAGCCGTGCACCCTCCATCCTGCCCATGTCAATCACACATGGGCAGGGTCAAGGGTGCTCAAAGATGACGAGGCAGCAGGACTTCCTGTTGTTTCATTGCCTCCCAGCATCCCTGACCCCACCCATGTCGATGACACATGGGCAGGATTGAGGGCGCTTGAAGGAGGCGCGGCAGGACTCCCTTGCTGCTTCATTGGCGATGAGGGCCCTTGACCCTGCCCATGTCGCCATGAACATGGGCAAGGTCTACCCCCCCTTGGCTCCTTCTTGCCAGCTGGGCTCCCAGCAGGCAGCCAGCAGTCCCTTCTGACCTCCCCTCAGGACAGGCCACAACAGACTACAATCCCCGGCCTCGGAGACCTGCTTTTATAAGCACTAGGCTGGGGGTGGGGCTTGGGGAGCAGGACTTCCTGTTGCCTCATGGTTTTCGAGAGCCCTTGACCATGTGTCATCCGAGGGTGCCGGCAGCAATGAGGGGACGGGACGCCAAGCGGGGACGCCTGGAGACAATTTGTCTCAGGGTGCCATTTTACCCCCAGTACACCTCTGGCAGCCAGTGCAGAAATTTCAGCACGTGGTAGACACAATCCTGTAAGTAATGAAGCTTCCTTGTTTTACAGTGGTTGAAACTTGGACTAGTGCCCCATGTAAAGCTCATTATATCATCCAACTTGGATGTGAATACAGGGCATAAATCACAGACCTTATACAAGATCTAGCAAAGCAATCACATTTTTGAACACTCATCTAGGTTAGTAAACTCTTGCAAAATGTGTAAATCAGCAATAACGAAAGCAAAGAGACTGGCTCTACTGCTAGTTTTCTGTTTGCAAGAAGGTTTTTATGTGAAAAAAACATGCAAAGCTGGAATCTCCCACCTGCAGCCTGGGGGAGTTCAGTCCCTCATAAAACCTCTTTTTTCTGTCACCTTATTCTTGTGCATGCCAAGCCAAACCTCGGGTCTGTAGAAGTTGGTGCTTACCGTTTCCTCTCATAGAGCAGATCACCATTCGCTCGGCTTGTGGGATTCATTAGCTGCACAGTTAAAATTAAATGTTTCAAATATACAACCTACACTTGTCTTGAGTTTCCAAGGATGAAGTCCACCTTGGATGAAGCCCACTTTGCACCATAAGCAAAAGTGGGGTATAAATATTTTAATAAATAAAGGAATCACAAAAATATTTTTAAAGAAATTAAATGATTCTGGATTATTGCATATTGCTTGGAAAGCAACTGATTTTGCAGACTTAAGGATAATTTTGAAATGCAATAAAATGCATATGACCCAGAGCTCTGTTATGGCTTTTTGGACTAACTGAACATGAACAAATGTGTCACCATACTTACTGGCAGAGCCTGTTAGCTTGACATGTTTGAAACAAGCTGTGACATGAACGAGCTGGAACTAAGTCAGTGCACAGCTTGCCATGAAGCAGCTCTTTTGAGTGAAGACAGTTTTCATCCAACTCTTCACAGTCACAGAATGTCAACTTCTGGGCGACATTAAAAGGCATGTTTAGGTAGAAGTTTCTTAGTGCTCTTTTGCATTGATCCACGCGGCATGGTGTTTGACGCACTTGGCAATCGCTAAGGTAGGCAGAGAATTGCTTGTTACATTTTGTGTCACTCACACATTCTTCTTGCACACGAAAGCAGGAGTGCTGTGGTTTGTATTCTGAGAAACAGCAACAAAATAGTCACAAAAATGACAGGAATCGGAAAAGGAGGCACAGCCTGGCAAGAAAAGAAGTTGTTGTTCTCTGACTCTGAAACTGGGACCAGTTCAGTCTACAGTATGCAACCAGTTGCCACTTGCAATCACACAGAAGTCATTCTCTCATAGTTTGGCATGTGGGTGGATAACTGAGAGAGTCTGTTGTGGGCTTTTCGGGCTGTGTAGCTGTGATCTGGTAGTTTTTGCTCCCAGTGTTTTGCCTGGATCTATAGCTGGCATCTTCAGAGGTAAGTCACAGTAAGATGCGTTTCTTTCCGTGGCACACAGACCACGGCCACACAGCCCGGAAAATCCACTACACCCAGTTGATTCCAGCTGTGCAATCCTTCAACCATACATTCCTCTAAAGTCGAGGGGTGAAAATATAATTTGCTAAGAACAGGATGTGGGTGGAAGGTAGAAAGCTGAGCTGAATACATGAACTGGAGGGTGCAGACATCTTGCCCCCTTTTTGCTGTCAATGCTGCTTGGAGAATGTTCATGAAAGCCTGCTTCCCAGAGCCATTCAACACCACCTGAGCAGCTCTAAATCAGCAGAGGCAGTATGAGAGAAGATATGAAGTCATGCTGCCCTTGTCACTGCAGGGCAATGAGGGCTCCAAGGAGGGCTGCAGAAGTTCTGCTTCTGAATCCTGCCTTGCTCCAAGAAGGGCTGGCCTGGGAAGAGGGTGCAAGATGCCTCAAGGTGTCCCGGATGCCTCTTAACTGGGCAGGTTCATTGGGACTGAGGGAGATGATCACTGTTGGGTAACTACTTAGGTGCAGACAGAGGTTCCAGGGATCTCCAAGGCCCGTGGTGGCGAACCTATGGCACTCCAGATGTTCATGGACTGGGCTGATGGGAATTGTAGTCCGTGAACATCTGGAGTGCCATAGGTTCGCCACCATTGCCCTAGACTGCTTTGCACCCTGATGTCAGGTTTCCAATTTTGAAATGTTACCAAAGGTTGCCAAAATTGGATGCTATTTCAAAATATACTGAACTTGATAAGGAGACACTGCCCTCTCTGCCTTACATGTCTTGCCTTATTTTTCAGACTAGCACAATTCAGACATTTAACTTTTGTAATAACTTATGAAACCCTCATTTATAAAAGAAAAAAAGGTGATTTGGGATGCGAAGAGCATCTAGCATATCTCAAATTAATTTAAAATCTGAGTTGCCTTATTTTCGGTGCTATTTGTTTACACTAGGACTAGGCTGATGATTTGAATTGTTTTGTACGGGAGTGTCCTTTACTGAAAAGCTCTATTTTAATACATAGCCACATGAGTGCAAGAAATGTCATGCAAAATTGTTGCCCAACAAAAATGGGGAGGAGAAACATGTGGAGGAGGCTTATCCAGCGATGGCATTCAGCAGGTTCGCACCACTTCAGCAGAACTGGTTATTAAAATGGTGCTTGCAAACAACCAGTTGTTAAATTCTTTGGTCGAATCCCCACTACCTTCTTAGCCAGGTTTCAGGACGCAAACTAACCAGGTTTCAGGGAGGACCTCCCCATTGCTTGCGTGGCAGACATGGATTCTTCCAGTTTCTAGCGCTCGTTCTCCCCCTTATTTTGCTTCCCGGCAGGACCTGCTTGCAAGTGGGATAAACCTCATTGGCACGGTTCAGAGCCGATCCGAGGGAAGGGACAAGGGTTGAAACCCTGACTCATTTCCCGCCGCGGAGCGTGCGGACGCAGTGGCTCAGCAACCAATCATCGTTTCGCCAGCGCTGATGCACGCGTGATGCAGCCAGCCTTTCCTGGGGTTTGTTTTTGCTTTTGCAATTGGCGAGTGAGAGCAGAAGGGGATGCGGAAGGACGTTAACTGGTCAAACGTGTAACTGTTGAATCGTTAAATGTTCTGGTAACATTATTCGTAAAAGTGAATGCGTTAAAACATAAAAACACCCAGCTTTTTTTTCGATCATTCCCAAACAAGTATATGTTCCCACAGGGAAAAAGGTCCCGCCCTACTGGCGCACGCCAGCCAATCAGGGGAGACCGGCGAAACGAGATCGCCTGGTAGTGGGGATTACTAAGAGTTCTGGAACCAGGTGTGTCTGCTGTGTGCAAGCCATGGTGGGGAGGTAGGAAACACCGGGATGAAGAGGGCATGGTTTCACTACAAACTGGTTTTGATTCATGTGAAATTTTCCAGTGGGAATTCAACCCTTGAATCCCACCCACTGGGCTTAATGCTGGGGGAAATTCACTGATACAACTCCATTTATTCTTTTGAATACTCACAAAATCAACACCTCCCTCTGAGCAGCCTCTGGGCACTGCAGCCCCTTCCACACATGGAGAATAATGCACTTTCAATCCACTTTCAATGCACTTTGAAGCTGGAATTTACTGTGCAATAGCAAAATCCACTTTCAAACAATTGTGAAAGTGGATTGAATGAGCATTATTCTGCATCTGCAGAAGAGGCCTTTGAGTTTCATCTGGCCCTCTTGCAGGTTTCTTCTGCAGCTACAGTATCACAATGCTATCCTCTACAGAGTTAGCTATGTTATATATGAGCTGCTGGGTATAACTGACATTTGTCTGGGCATCCCAACCTGGAAATCCATACACAAAATCAACAACCTTTAGGGGAAAAAAAACCACATTTGAAGCTTACCAGCATTAGAAAGAGGGGACGACTCCCACTCTGCTTCTGTGTTTTTATGATCTACAACAAAAAAAGGACACAGAAGTGTCAAATCATTTGTGTATTACAATATTGTGTATTACAATATTGTGTATTGTGTATTTCTGTATTCTACCTTAACTCTACAAAATCTGCTCAAGATTTCTACGTCAAGGATTAAAATTATTATAAAAGTTAAATAACTGATAAAACTAATTTATCACAATAAAACCAGTGCATTGGCCAAAAACTTCTACCATGTATCTCAAAGCAGCAAACAACTTGTATCCATTGTAATATATAGGTTAGCCCTTAGATTCCTTTGCAAATCGAACGTGTGAGTATGTAATTGGCATTTTATGAAATTAAGACACATGGAATTAAAGTAACATCTAGAAAAACCCTCAGTTATTTGTGATCTGTCTTGAGTTGCATAAGTTTAATGTGAAGTATTTTAATACATAAAAAAAGAATGCCCAGTAATACAAGCCTCTTTGGAGGCATCTATCTTTCCATGCTCATGTATGGGGGAGGATGGAAAATATGAGCAGTCTACACCTAAATCTGCAGTACAATAAGCCTTAGTGGAGCATGAAGGTGGTTGGAGAGGGCAAGTAGAAGCCACATTACTTCCCACTTAGCAGAATCACATCTGACAGCTCACAAGTCTACTGAACAAGGTAAGATAGACTCTTGATAAGCACATAAAGATGTCCTTTGCCTTGCTCACTAGCCGACATTCAGCACAGGACTTGCAAAACTCACCAATGTCCTTCCCCATGTTAATCCAATAAAACCCAGCTTCCAGCCTCTCTATAGTTCTCTTTCCTCGCGACACTAGTAATAATGCGTTTTCAAACCACTTTCACAACTGTTTGCAAGTGGATTTTGCCATTCAAGTAGCACTGAAAACAGTTTGAAAGTGCATTATTCTGCATGTGCGGAATGAGCCTAGTTTTATTCATTCCCAAATGGGCGTAAACTGTTGATTCATGTGTAATGGTAGCATCCGGTATTTCCTGGGTATCCCTAATTGTTTTCTCCCAGACAGCAGCACATTTACACCTCATAGACACTTTGTACAGTCTCTCTTCTATGAATTTAAACTTAACAAGCTGTTCTATTTTCACTTCTTGAGAAGTTTCAGCCAGAGATGTAGCAAGCAAAAATGGAGCCCAGGGTGGACTCCAAGTCCCCCCCCCTCGCGTGGGCCCCTTTCTTCAGTACAACACTTAACATTACTCAGAGTTCAGCTTAGATATTGGTTTCATAGATGTTACCAAGTTTTCACAGTTCCCTTATCTTAGATGGTACCTCGGCTTATGGTTTCTGCCAATACTCAACCTAACATAGGCTTATCCACAGTACACCTATCCAGCCCTCCCACTAGATCAACTCTCTAAAATAAAACATAAACTCTCCACTGAGATAAAACTTAAAGCAAACTTTTTTTTTATATCCTGGTGACCCACGGGTACACAGGAACTCTTCTCCACCTAGAAGATATTCCTCTCCTGATTTATATGATTTTCACTTGACCCTCTAGTACACTTGCTCAATGTATAATTGCTTTCTCCCAGCACTCAGGCTGTTGACAATAGTTGCCATGATACACTTTGACTGAACTATTCCATCAGAGATGTTTAGTTTTCACTCAGCTAAGGCAATCAGCTCTTAACAGCACAAATGATTCAGACCAACATTTTGAGATTGTACTCATGAGGGAGATAACCTTCTTTCCCTTCTACATCACACTGTTACTAGTCAAATCAGAGTGCAGGAACCACAGCCAATCAGATGACTCCTGTTCCTAGGCTTCCTGTGCCATACTCTGAAGGTAAACAATTCTTTCCTTAGACAGAACTGCAATTTAAAATTACCCTTTTCCTTGAAGTCCATTGCACAGTCCTCTTCAAAAATGCCTGGGTATGCAATCTCTTTCAGTTTTGTTGGCTGCGGGAATCTAATCTGAATATCTGGGGCTGATGAAAGCTCTGGCTTTCCTGTGGAAAGAAATGTTGACCACATGACAAGAAGGAGTGAAGGTACTGGGGATAATGGGTTTCAAATTCTCACTTTGAATTTTGAAAAAATGAGAGACTGAGTTTTGGGAACCCACCTGTCTAGTGTGCTAATGGAAACCCTGAGGACCTCAGATCAGATGCTACATTATATGCAAACAGAGGTGGAGCTACCAGGGGGTGGCAGTGCATGTTGCACTGAGCACACAGCTGGGGAGGGCAGAAAATTGCTCCCCACCCCCTGTGGCATCCCTCCCCCACACACTTACCCTAGTGAAACAGTGCAGGCTGGAGAAGTGGCCTGTTCCCTTCAGGCTGAAAACGGCCAGGTGGTAACTACACTTCCCAGAGAGACCTTGCAATCCCCAAGTTCTCATGGGAAGTATAGTTCCCACCAGGCCATTTTCAGCCTGAAGGGAACAGGCCACTTCTCCAGACTGTGCTGTTTCACTAAGGTAAGTGTGAGATGGAGGGGTGGGAGGCGGGGGGTCAAGGCACCATGGAGGGGGTGTGTGGAAAACACAAAGTGCGCACTGGGTGCAGTGTGGCCCAACTATACCTCTGTATGCAGATATGTACCCCATCCCCAGTTTTCTGCAAGGAAATAAATTTTCTCTATTGACTGATGTGAGCCAATGTACCAAAGAATAAGCAGAACAAATGATCAAACATCTAGGAAGGGACATGGTTTTACTGAAAACAAAAATTTTAAAGTAATTTTCAGTCCAGGAAATAACTCCAACAACAGTACTTTTATTTGCTCAAAACTGGCAAGCAAAGTTTTCTGGATAACTGTGAGGATCTCTTGGTTATGGTATTCCCACACGGATTTCATCAGTTACTCAAATGACATTGGAGTTCCCATCCCAGTGGGAAGTTGGAAGGAAAATGAAAACAGAAGAAATTTAAAAATAACACTCTAAACCATTGACAAACAAAATAAAAATGAGTTACAAAACCAAATTGAGATTTTTTTTTTAAAAAAAATTGAAAATGAAAACAATGCACTATAAATACTCCTGGGCAGAGTATTTGGTCATATTACTTGCTTGTATTTTTCTGTACCTTTCTGAACTAAACAAGCACTTGGTTTTTATTTAATTCTTTTTTAACTTTCTTCGTAGGTCTGCCTTTTCCCCTGAATCAAGGTTGCCTGCTTATGAAGACTCTGGAGTCTCTGTCAGAGGTGGATAAGTAAAAGCAGATAGTCTTATTTCATTCAGGAACTTTTTAAGGCCTACTTTTTGGGGGTGTAGAGGACACGTATTTAGTGTGATAGTTACATTCCAGGAATTTGTACAATGAATGAAAATCATAAGTTACCTTGATTGCCCAAACATTCTTTTCCAAGCAACATTTGGATATCACAGGCATCTTTAGTGCAATTGCAGTGTTTAAATTCTGGTAACTCAGTAACCAAGAACTTGACGACTCTATGACAGTTCTCTGATTCTTGCATTGCGCAGCTATTACCTGGATTGAATGGTTTAAAAAACACGACAATTGTTAATATGAACATATAAAGCTACCTCACAGATCAACCCACTGCGCTCATATGACTGGCTGCAGTTTTCTAGACTCTTAAGGCAAAGAAGGTCTTCTTGAGTAGCGTGGATCATGTCATTTGGAGGTGCTAGAGACAGGACCTCAGACCGATCTCCATTACAAAGTCTGTGTCCTTTCATTGTGCACAGAGACTTCCCACTAGCTTACTCAAGAATTGGTGATGTGCACCAATTTTTTTTAGCACAGATTTGGGTTTAATAAATCCAACATTTTTCAAAAATCGGAAAAGAATCTAGATTCTCATACTGATAAGGGTTTTTTAAGCTATGTTTGGAGTATCCGAAATCATTTAGGATCCTATCAAATCCTATGGGCAAATTTTGTGGAGGCTCAGGTGGTGTGTGTGTGTGATTACTAATGTACATCCACAACGTTAGCAGCATGGCTTAAGGTCACTTTCAGCAGAAGAATCCCAAAGATTAGTGAAGAGATGGGGTTGGGTGTGTGTGTGTATCCCTGGTGCCCTTTCCGTGGAGGGAAAAGAATCCTGGCAGAAAGAAATCTTATTAGGAAGTCTTTGTAGAACTCTGGAGTTAGGGAAATGGAATTAAATCCAGGTATACCATGGTTACTGGTGAAACATCCTTACAAGAACCCTTATTTGAGCTGATTGGGTCAGGGGATTCAATTTTATGGGACCTCATTTTTTTCTCCACTGGAAAAAGTGGAGATTTGAAGGGGCACCCTCTTTGGCACTTAATCGTTTCAGCATAGCTACCATACTTTTTAGCAGAATGAAAATTTCATAAAGACCATGAGTACCCGATGAGCATAACTCCCTGGATGACATAGAAAGTAGAATTCTGATAGGATTACCTTGATGCTCCCTGCAAGATGCATCTCAAGTATGGTGCTATGCTGGAGGCACGAAAACTTTGCATTTAATACAGTGGCCTGTAGTGCAGCTGCAGCTTGTGGCTCGCTATTGCCCAGTTCAAGAACTAAATCAACCCACTTACTGGAGAAGAGGAAGTATCCCTGGGGTCACAGTTGTTAGGATCATTAAAGTGATTAACTTGGGTAAAGCATGTAATTCCTTGCTATTTATTCTCCCTCTGTACCTGGACAGTCAGTTGCATCCTTTAAATGCTTGGTATTGGTTAGAGTACAGTGTTTACTTTTGTACCTGCACAGCTATTCGAAAAGTTATTGAAAGAACTGATTATAAAATTAAAATCTGAGGATGTCAGAAAAGCCTGGCTGGATCAGACCAGTGGTCCATCTAGTCCAGCATCCTGAATACACAGCTATCATGTTTATTTTATTTTATTTTGGCTGTTAATCCGACTTATAGGCCGCCTGTCCCCAAAGGGCTCAAAGCGGCTCACAGCTACAGCTATTATTCAGAGCAGCAATCACATAAAAGCTTAACCTATTATCCAATTCACAAAATTTAGAAAGCAATTATATATGATAAATAAAATTGAACAGCAAAACTAGTTTCACAGTTAATCAAATCGTTAATTAAGATTAAGATTAAAGTCATGGAGAGCCAATAGATATTATACCCTATTTGGTAGGCTCTCACGGAGCTGTCCACCAGCTGGCTATAGTCTCTCTCCTCTGGTGTTGCCTCCCATTACTGATATTCAAAGGTTTGCTCCCTCTGAATGTTCTCTTCAAACACCACAGCCAGAAGTCTTAGATGGATTAATGCTTTTAATTAATTCTTCCTTAAATGGAATTGTTCAGGAGAGCATTTTTTAAGGCAATAGAACTGTACTATAACTGAATTGTTCAGAAATGTGCTTATAGAAATAAAAGAGATATGAACCAATACCACTATGCATAGTACTATGCTTGCTATATGTATTATTCATATCATCACTACATTTTCTACTAATGCAATACCTGGATGGCCCAAAATACCTGGATGGCCCAGGTGGAATCTTTATTGAATCTTATCAGATCCCAGAAGCTAAGCAGGAGTCAGCCCAGGTTAGGCCTTGAATGGGGACACCATCAAGGAATGCCAGGAGTTATTATACAGATGAATGCAAATGACAAACAAAATATGTTAGTCTCATGTCCTAGAAACCCTACTGGCCATACATTGGTTAAGACTTGATGGAACTTTATTTATTTATTTTCAGATTTTTATACTGCCCCTTCCCCGGAGGGCCCTGGGCAGTGTCCAACATAATTAAAACGACATTAATGGAGCATATAAACAACACATCACATATAATATCAGCTCCACTGGAAGCAGCAACATTAAAACCCACATAAGAGCAAAGCGTATCACATTCCAAAATATATATTGGCGTCCAGCTTAAAATCTTAATAAAAAACCCTCCCAGGAAGAAAGGAAACAGAGTAGGGCACCATAGATGTTCAGGGGCCCAAAGGAGAACAGAAGGAGGCACACATCAGCCCCCGCCCCCAAGCCTGGTGGAACAACTCGGTCTTACAGGCCCTGCTGAACTCACTGAGATCCTGTAGGGTCTGGACAGCTGGCAGTAGAGTGTTCCACCAGGCAGGGGCCAGGGCCATAAAGGCCTGGCCTGAGTGGAGGCCAGCCGCATCATCGTAAAGGCCTGGCCAGGAACCACCAACAAATTGGCCTCTGCCTAATGCAGAGGCCATGCAGGGACATATGGGGTGAGACGGTTCCGAAGGTACGAAGATCCCAGGCCGCATAAGGTACTGCAGACACGCAATCCAATACTATTTTTGTGTATTATATCTAGTGCTGAAATACTGTTTTTCTGCATTGAATCTGCATTCTAAATCATGTTTAACAGCCTATGTTTTTTTGAAAAATTATCTAATCCTAATACTTGTACATTGCATATTAGACCTTGTCCCATTAATCCCATCAATTTACAGTGGGTAATCTACCTGGAGTCTCAGTGAGAAAGGTGGACTATAAAATTAGTTAATAAAATAAAAAAGAAACAAAGAATCCATCAGCAATGCTCATGGCTATCACTGCATTTTACTGACAAAAGAGGCCACCATTGAATTACTCATTGGGTAACAAGAGTTGCCTGTTGTAATGAATCTATTGCCCATCAGCTTCATTAGGTGCTCCCCAAGTTCTTATTTGAAAGACGATACAGAAATTCTCCCTATCTACTTACTATAACACATATATAATTTTGTAAACCTTTACCTTGTCCTCCCTTAGCTGTTTTTTTTTTATCCTAAGCTTCAAGCTTAGGTAATAACACTGATCTTTCCCAGTCATACATATTAACAGTTGTCAGAGACCCCTGCTGATAACCCTGTTTATCAACAAGGATTCTAGGAAAATGGACAGGAAAACTCAAAAAGTGGTGGATCTTCTACTAAAAGTGGTCATCGGAGCAGACCCTAAGAATCACAACAATATAGATTGCATGAACTAAAGGACCTTCAACCTTGTGGTATATTTTCTACTTTGGAAACATGCAAAACCCACGTATTCTTATCAGTATAATCATACAGAAGATTTTTCTTCTAGATAAGTTCAGAATCAGATGTACTTTGTCTTTCCAGCTTTATACAACGAAGACAGAGGGAGTGATGAATAGGAGAAAGAGTTGAAGAAGGATTCAGAATTCAATAATGAATGAGGAGCCACAAAACAACCATATGCTCTATTCATGGATTTAGGCCATGCGCTAAGTGGAATCTGCTTCGTTTACGCTGAGAGTACGTAAGAGGATTTATTCATAGTGTTGGATTCAGCTGTTTATTTCAAATGCCAGGAATTCATTTACTTAACAGAGGTGGTACTTTTATGTATATAATTTGTCCCTTTTATTATTGGAGTAGAGGGACATTTGTGAAAACAGACTCACTCAACTAGAAGGTAGAAGATGTTCTTTCTGTTTTCCAATCTGTAAATGCTACATGTTTAATGGATTTAAAATTAACTGCAAATGATTTATGTACTTTGGCTGCACAGAAATGATTGACACATTTTTGGTTTTTTTATAACTAAAGCAAAAATGGACTATAGGAGTTGCAACAATGACAGGGAATTGGGTAAAATTGCCCCTTTATCTATATTCACAATTAGCAGAAGGTGATTTTGCTTGATTCCCTATTGACACTGGAACCCTATCTCCGATGGTTCGTTTTATATCTCAGGTTCTCCAGTTGCTCAGAAAGAAGTTTCGGGACAAACAGCTGACTGCAGGAGGACGGCAAAGGAAAGACAAGCTTCACCACTATCTTGCATGAGGAGTTTTTTTTTTAGGGCCCCTTCCACCTGCATAAGAATTATGTGTTTTCAAACCACTTTCACAACTGTTTACAGAGTGGATTTTTACCATTCTATACAGCTTAAAAGAGCACTAGAAGCAGTTTAGAGAAGTGCATTGTGTATTCTGCATGTCTTGGAATGAGCCAAGGTTCCAACTCACCGTGCAGGCTACAGATATGAATGAGTGGGAGGCCAGGCATTGTACAGCCAGGTAACAACAGCAGACTCTAATTGGGAGAACCCGATTGGATTCCTCTACATGAAGCCTGCTGGGTGATCTTGGACCAGTCACAGTTCTCTCAGAACTCTCTCAGCCCACGCAGAGCCAGGCAATGGCAAACCACATCTCTTACCTTGAAAACCCTACAGGGTTGCCATAGGTCAGTTGTGACTTGAAAGCACACACATAGACATGAATTAATCAATGCCCCAGTACCTTATGGGAAGATGTCTTTTCCTGAAGACTTAAAAGTTGCTTCAGTAAAGCACATTAGGATTACCTAACGGCACTTTTGTGTTGCTTTTTATTTGCTTTGTTGTTTTAATTCATGACAAAGGAAGTATACATTAAGACCTTATGATGGGTTGGTTCCAATGACTACTTTCTGCTGTTTTTCTGTGATCGAATAAGTCTTCCTCCAACCAATTTTCTTTTTTTAGAGGCAGTCTTTTGCCATGGAAAGAACATGTAGTAGAAGGGAGTTATTGGCTCCAACTGATTTTTGGATACAGCCTATTATCATGAACATCTTTGTTTCAATACACCACGAATAAAGGCTAGCTCTTCTACAAAATAATGTTGTACTCTGCAGTTTTCCTGTAACTATACATAATACATTAGTTTCATCATATAGCCAATTACCATACTCTAAAGCATTATCTGATGGAAAAATCTTTTTCACTAAAAAGATATCATGATTTCCACTGAAGTGAGCATATTCATCTCCAGTTGAAGTGTACTGTTCCTGCAATGGCCTCCAAATATCCAAGCAAAATGCTATCAGAACCAAACAGAATATTTTTACTAACCATTCGTCAATATTTCCAGACAAGTTACCCAAATAATTTACATTTGACTGAGTTCCAAACAGAATGTAGATAACCTCCTCTAGGGACCCCACAATTCTAACAATGATCAGAATTTAAATTACCAATGTACTTCAGCTGAAAAAGGCTACTAAAATATTTTCCTTTAGAGTAATGCTAATAGCACTTAGATTTCACTGGGATTTAGGATTCAGAGTAGTTGCAATCAAGAGGTGCATGAAGGAGGAGGAAGTCTAGAGAGACTAAAAGAAAAGGGGTTATTGGTGAGATGTAGGGCTATAAAAACCCACATAAGTAGTGAATAGCAGCCTCTTAAAATTAATGTGTTTACAAGCTCTAGAACTGAATCACTTACATGGCACACCCCCAGCTATCTTCCAACATTTTTCAAAGTCCACCTATATGCCTTTCTTTCAGACTTTTTAGAATTCTCTTCATCATGAATAGCACTTCGCAACTACTTTCATGGCCCACACCCTTCTTATATATTTGGAGTAACACTTGTTCTTTTTGAAATTAACAAAATAAGAACTATTCCTCAACCTCTTACTAAAGATTCCAGGACTTCTACATTTTGCCCCCAATACTGATCCATGATAATTGGACTTTGACACTGCCTTGCCCTTTCCCTTCTTGCTATCACACTCACTTCACCCACCAAAGTTCTGGCATATGAGTCCCCTGGGTGCTGGAAAATACACATTGATCCATATTATGAGGCCAGAATACAACATTTTCCTTTGGTATTTAAGACAGACATATATAGTTTCATTGAGAATTCTTCAGCTTTGAGCTGTCCTGAAGAGGAGCCCCCACATAATATACATTACAGTAATCCAACATATAGAGACCATGGATCACCATGGCCACGTCAGACAAGTCCACATATAAAGGTGCGTTAATGTATATTCAAAAATGTTGGTTTTAAAAATGTGTTTGCCACTTGTGTGCCCTACATTGTGGCAAAAACAGGCATATAAATTAAGTGTTGGAGGAACAGCCTCTTAAGTCAGAGGAAAGAGACATCAGCCACAAGAAGGATGCCACCCAATATTATTTTCTCTTGACAACATGTTATCAACTGAGAGGAATGGAAATTCAATTTGCAGGTAGTGGCCTTCCCAATTCCCTGTCTACCCCAGTCAGGGAGATCAGTCCAAAACAATTGATACACATCTGACATGGGTGTATCTGACACAGGATCCACTTTTAACCTGTCTTCCAAGTTTGATCAGTTGAGGGTTATTCACAGAAAAGAACCTTTTGAAAGAGGCCCACACAATATCAATGAAATTGACACTTGGGGGGGGGGGCAGCAGAGATTTAAATCAACAGAGCATGAGTAGGTGAGCTGGATGATAGTCTTCTAATGCAAAGGAGGCAGATTTTAAACACCTGCTTAGCTAACAGCATCTCACTGGCCTATGATGGGCTATGTTTTTGATTTGTCATTTTCCACTAATGGTACAACTTTAGCTTCCCAAACCTTTTGAATGCTGACGAGTCTTTAATTTTAATCCCTCTTACCAGACCACCAGAAAAAGGGTTTGTCTGCTCTCAGAAAGAAATACACTTTTTTCATAGTTACCTGGAATGCTACAAACACTTTCAATAGATTTCCAGATACTTTCACATTTACGAATTGTGCTACATTTGTCTCTCAAGCGTTGACACCTTGATGTCTGGAAAGTAGATGTTGTCATAGAACAGAACACCAGCACTGCAAAAAAAGATACACAATGGTACAGTTTAAACATGGGAGATGTTGTTTTCTTGTTATAAACTAACAGAATACAATGTGTTATAATGGCTTATTTACTTTATACCTCTTCTTTCTCCTCATGAGGACCCAAAGCAGCTTACATTGTTATCCTCTCCTCTATTTTAACCTCACAACAGCCCTGTGAAGTAGGTGAGGCTGAGAGTGTGTGACTAGGCCTAGGCCACCCAACAAGTTTTCATGGCAGAGTGGGGATTCAAAACTGGGGCTCACTGGTCTTAGTTCAGCACTCTAACCCCTATATAACACTGGCTCTGTTGCCTGGTAAAGGAAAAAAATGAATGCATTTATCATTGGTGTCAGCATAAGTTGAATTCCAAATACATCAAATCACAAGCACTGTGGCTCAGACATTCAGACCTGTTACTTCTAAAAAGGCAAAGCTACCTTCATTGTCACGTTTGATTGTGATTCTCAGTTCTGCTCTTTCTAACTAATTAATCTTCTTGGCTCTTGCTTCAATCTATTTTAATTAATTTTTCATTACTAATCTAAATAGAAGTCCTAGAGTAAAATTACATTCAGTTTGATGACTCTTAAAATTATCAGTGCTGTATCAGTGCAGTCCATCATGTGTATGGGGTTTTGTGCGTGTTTTTTTCATTTGTTCAGATCACAAGTTCTAAAATAAGGTTTGCTGGCACTCAAGGCCACCTGCAATTACTGTCTTCCCTGATATGCACATGAGGGTTTGTTATGAATAACTGCCTTATAATTTTACTCCTTCAAAAATCAGATTTGATATCCAATTGGGTACCCTTAAATTTCTAACAGTTCAATATATCTAGCTATTGATCGTACTCAAACTATGGCCGTTTCCGCACGGCGGCGGAAACGGCGAGGTCGGCGCATTGCGCGCCGACCTGAAGACGCTGGGACCGTCCGCATGGACGGTCCTTGAAGCAGCTGGGCAGCCGGCGCCGCGGAGCGCCGGCGCCCAGCCGACCCGGCCTGGTTCATGTTTGCTTTATCCTGGGCGCCGCCTGCTTCGAAGCAGGGCGCAAGAAGGGCCAGGGCGGTGGTCTCCAGGCTCCTCGCGACCGGAGGCCTGGGGAGAAGCGTGAGTGCCAGGGTGGGAGTACGCATTGAAGCCGCTGCCGTCACCGGCAGTTGCTACGCCGCTGCTTTCAAAAAAGAGCGCTTCTGGAAGCGCCTGGGGAACGCTTCATGCCGGGTCAAGGGCTGGCTATAAGCAGCTGGCACTGCATAATGGCTCTGGCGGTGTTTTCTACCTCGCCTCCAGTCACGACCGTCTGCAGAAACGGCCTATGACATTTCTCTAGCAAAAAAAGATGACAACTCCATCAAACATCATTCTAAGGCACTGGACACAGGAGTGAGGGGTGGCATGCAAGGGAGGGGAGGGAGGGAGGGGAGGGGGCATATGGACATGGCTCACCCACCCTAGTGGAGGGAGGGGAGGGGAAGGGGTGGCATGCAAGAGAGGGTGTGAGGCCCACATCTGGACCTGGCCCACCCACCCTAGTGAAGGGAGGGGAAGGGGAGGGAGGGGTCTCATGCAAGGGAAGGGGAGGGAGGGAGGGGTGGCATGCAAGGGAGGGAACTCCTCATTATTCTAAGACATTGGACACAGAGAGAAACTGGACATCAGACTTGGGACTCAGCATTAAAGATGAATCAGTGGACATTCTGCTGAGAAAATGTAATTTTTGTCTGTGAACTATCTTATGCTGTTTGCCCCATACATATGATAATCATTTGACTCAAAGAAGTAACTTTACAACCATAATTCATTTGATGTCATGCATTTAAACACTTTGAATCCCAGATCCAATCAAGGGTAGTTACTACAATAATAACAGGGAACTAATTTTGATTTTCTATCTCAATCTCGACTTTTCTAACATATGTTTACATTTGAAACCCAATAAACAGTCTGTTAAGAGTTCCCACAATAAATAGTAGGCTGTATTGCACCAATCTTCCAGCTGGCAAAAGAAGGAAGGCCATCAAAATGAAGATCGTGGAACCCATGGGCACAAAAGCCATGTGGGATGGGTGATGCAGTGAAGAAAAACAAAGGAATCTGAGTGGAAGAGCTGGTGAGATTCAGCCTAATGGCTTGAATCCTAAGCAGTGCAGGTGGGGTTGCATTAGGAGAATGCAACTTTTCTGCCTTCCTCTCACCCTTTTGTTCCTGCTCACATAAGCTGCTGTGGTACAGAGGAGTCAAAGAACACTGTGGGGCAAAAGAGGGAATCAGAAGCATCAAGAACAGGCAAAAATTACCCTTCCCTCTATGGAAAACAACTGAACTATTCCTTTGGGAGAGCTGATGCTGTGTGGATGAAAAAACACCCTAGGATCCAAGTCAATGAAACCGTAAATAGCCTTTTAGTCTAGATAGCATGCAATGCTTTATAGACCTATGGTTTGACCACAGAAAGTAGATGCACTGGTCTTTCCCAGAGGATTTGTTCAGCTATTATCAGAGTGGAAATAACAGGAACAAAAAGAAAAAATTAAATATATGGATTGTATGGCAACAGGACACCAACTTATCTGCAATTTTCTTCTAAGTGTGATTAGCTGATCTTCCTTTTTCCATTCCAAGCCAAAGGGAAATGTCAATAATAGTAATAATAACTCTTCTTGTGACAATGTATGCACTTAGGCTTTTTACTTAGCAAACAACAGCCGTATGTTTAGACAAAACCTGCTACTTTCACGCCAACTCGATAGCTAGCTTTTCATATCAGTGTTGGTGTTAGGTCAATCTGGCTTGGCATTATTTGTGAGCTGTAGTGTTTCACTAGCCTAAATGCCCTGTCCAGATGTCATCTCCTGTAGGAAAACACCACCTTACAGGTAACACTGGGGTGCGAAGCCAGTACCAGCTCACCAGTACCGTCCTATTTCCAACCAAGGCATAAACACATGAGAAGTGTTCTGCTCCCACATTTGTCTCTAGGAATGAGAAAGACATATGACTCATGACTATCAACAGGTTAGAGCATTTAAAGGATTACACAGAGCACCAGTAACCCTGGACACTAAGCCATGCTGATGCGACAGAAAGGATTGACCTAGGCAACCCACCTGGTTTCCAGCATATGATTATGTTTGAACTAAAATGGACTCAAGATGTCTGAATGGGGACCAGCATGCAACAGGTCACAAAGACTTGGTCACCTTGAGATGCCTCGGTCAGTCACTGGGATCCTCCAGACTCTCTCTCTCTCTCTGCTTCATTTGCATCATAAAGTAGTAACTGCAATTGTTGTATTGATTGGGAGGGAAGCTGTCAGAATCTATCCAACAAAATCACTTACTTATAGAAATTTGAAAATAAAAAAAATACTGATTTTCTGAGGACCGGTCTGTACTCATCATCAGACCAGATCCTAATAAAAATGTATGTAACAGTGTGATTTGACTTTTCTTAGTCCTGGTTTTTACCATTCTAGTTAATGTTATTGTATTGGGTTATTTTTTCTGTTGTAAGATTGTTGTTTTTATCATAGTCATAAACCACCTTGAAGCAAAAGAATTAAGTGTAAGATTTAAACATTTTAATAGAGCCACTTTTTCTCTCTGCTGTTCTGTCTTAAAACACCATTTCCAGTTAACTGTGGATGTAGCCTGACCAAAGTTAACCACATGTAATGCAGAGCTAAGTATATGCTTCAAAGGGTCTTGTAGTGAAATAAACAAGATTCAGAAGTGCTTAATGCTGGGAAGAACATGCTCTGTGTTCCAGAAGAGAGACTTTGAAAAGATAAGCAGAGCATATTGGCTTCACATATGAAAAATTCGAAACATGTGTTTACGCATAGAAATGTGACAGACTGACTTTGTACACTGAGTGTATGGTTGAGCATCAAAGGCTAGCTTCTTTGTCAGCTGGCCTTAAACAACTTGCAGGATCTCAGACTTCCACTACCAGTGTGGTGTAGTGATTAAGAGCAGTGGACTCTAATCTGGTGACTTAAGTTTGATTCAACACTCCTCCTCATGAAGTCTGCTGGGTGACCATGGGCCAGCCGCAGTTCTTTCAGAACCCATCTCAAAATAGGAAGCCACAAGACAGAGAAAAGTGGGGTATTAAAAAAACAACTCTTCATCTACCTCACTTCCAACCAGCAAATAATAATATTGACCCACAGTCTCATAACAGTCTTGTAATAATGCATTTGAACAGGTCCTGAGGAGGTGTACTACACAAATACTCTGTATTTTTATTTACACAAAGAATGTTAGAGCCACTTGGCTGTTACTTATTATAGTTGTAAATGTAGGGAAAGAATACCACAAATGAAATAAGCATACATATTTGAAAAGCTCAAGAGTATTTTCTAGTAAAGCTGAGGATGATTGTAAGAGACACACGTCTACATGGTCTATACTGTTTAGTTGTTTGAAGGATCAAAACTTGAGAGATAAGTAGACAGACAGACAGACAGACAGACAGACAGACAGACAGACAGACAGATCTCAGTCTAAAGGAGTCCAGGTGGATAGTGAAGCAGGAATTTAAAGCAACAGATATAGCTTCCCCTCTAGTAAAATTTAAACCAACTTGTGTTTTTTTAAGAAGGCAGGGGTATTGTTATGAAGCCTAAAAATCTAAGGCAAAAAACAAGGAGTAGGGAAAGGAAGCAGAAAACTGACAGCAGTAGAATGTCAACTGTTGTCAGCGTCCCATAAGATTTAAAACATCTCAGAGAGTAGCAAGCAGAGGAGCTTACCCTGCTGGATCTCGGTGGTTGAGACTGACAAACGTGCCGGGTCACAAGCAACCGAGGTGGAAATTCAATAGAAAGTGAAACGTCCTTCCAAGCAAGCCCTGATAGGAGCTGGACGCGCAAGGGCAGAACACTTTGAAAACTTCTACCTGTGAAGAGCAGGGACCTTTACCGGTTTCGGAGGCGGACGCGGACGCGGAGGAGAGCGGAGTCAACTGCAAGCTGAGACTGCCTGTTGCTCGCTGCCCTCTTTCTAGCAAGCGCGGCCAGTGATTTCGCACCACATGGTTCTGGCTGCCTCCTGCTGCTGGTAGCGGCGATTGGTCCAACGGGGCGCCAAGAGCGAGCCAGGAGCTCCGTCTGACGCTCCGTTGCGCTGCGCCTCCCGGCAGGAGAAAACCCATCCGCCTCTGTGGCAGCTTTTCGGAATGGCCTAAGAAGTGTCTCCAAACTCGGCCTGACTTAATCTGGCGGGGAAAAAACGATAAACTTACTAACGACCGGCGCTTTGCACGTCACCTTCTCGCAGGACACGACAGCCACGGAGGAAACAGTAGCGGAGGCAGTGCTAAATTCCCACCCTGGCCTCCTGAGGGTGCAGAAGGGCAAGCAAGTGGTTGCTGCGTCAGAAGCCCAAGGACGTCGGCGACGCTGCGAGGGAGGCTTGAGGTCACCTACAGGTATCTCTTCGGTCGTTTTGCAAACGGGAGTCCAGTCTAAGCTGAAGCATATTAGTAAAATCATCTCCGTTGCTTCCAATGAGCAAGTACATTTATGGAAGCACCCCACACACCCACAGCCCCTCCCCCCACCAATGGGGTTCATGCAAGGAAGCCCCCTTCTTAAATTTCAGCCAGATGGAAGGAGGTGACCACCTTACAATTCTGGCAGGATCTGGCAAGCAAGTCCTCCCTTCCATTTCTGAGAGCCTGAAACAGGCAGGACTTTTTCTTCCCAGGGTGGCTGGTGAGATGAGTGAAACTTTTCTCTGTCTGATGTATTGTCGAAGGCTTCTCACTGTGTCGATTCATCTCGGCTCTGGTGGTGTTCGGGTTGTGCGGGGTCAGAAACCAGGATCTAGCCTACGCTGCTTGCAGGGCTGGTATCTTCAGTGATCACAGAGGGAAGTCAGTGTGTAACAGACTTCCCTCTGTGATACACCTCTGAAGATGCCAGCCACAGATGCAGGCGAAACATTAGGAACAAGATTACCAGACCACAGCCACACATCCCGGAACACCCACCAGAACCAGTTTTCTCTGTCTGCCTACCTTTCTGTGCTCCGGTTGTCCTGGCGTTTACTCCCAGTCCTGGTCTGCTACTGGGAGTGAGGAAGTGAGTGGTGGGACAGGGGCGGGGGGTGGGGGGGAGGGTTGGAGTCTGAAAAAATGCTGAAAATGTCAGGGCTAATAACCACTGAGGAGCAATTTGTGTCAGGAAAAAGGTACATCTGCCCAGTGATTTTGTGTCAAATTACACCCATTGAAAGATTATTAATCAGTAGCTCTTTCACATGAACTTTTCTGGCCCTGGATTACTGTATCTATTATTATGGGGGAGGAGTTGAAGCTCTGGCTTGTGCTTTTATCTACTTCAGACATCCTCAGAACTTTATTGAGAATGTGGCATATACTAGATAAACCAACTCTCTCCCCTCCCCCCTCCCCCAATTAATTTAATACTAGTGAAGTATTTCTGGGCAGGTTGTCTGGCTACCTGCTATGAGTGGGGCGGAGCCTTCCCCTGCCATCCATCTTGCTTACATTGTATACAAAGTCTAACACACTTTGTGTTTAGTTTCAGATGGTGGAATGGACAATCTGGAATTGTGGTTACCTAGAATGAGAAAAGACTCCCTTAGCCCATGAGGCAGGGCAACAATTGGCCCAAACCAGAAATGCTGGTTGTTGTGGGTTTCCTGGGCTGTGTGGACATGGTCTGGTATATCTTGTTCCTAAAGTTTCACCTGCATCTGTGGCTGGCATCTTCAGAGGTGTATCACAGAGGGAAGTCTGTTACACACTGTGTCCAGTGAGAAGGGAATGTTTAGTGCAGTATATATTGTCCATGCCCCAGGGTGGGGAACCAATCAGTAAGTGTTTGAGTGGAACTTGCTATGCAAAGGTGTGCTTGATTGCATTGTAATGCGGGTGGGTTTTTTCAGTCCAGGGGGTGATTTGCATTTGCATTCCCTACAGCAGCAACAGTCTTAATGAATGCAAATTCTGTGTCTGGGTGGAGTCCGCTGTCCATGAACCCAGCATGCCCTTGGCCTTTGATTCTGGTGTTTTAAAGTACTGGTAGCCAGGTTTTGTTAATTCTCAGAGTCTCTTCCTTCTTGTTGAAGTTTTCTGGTATTTGTGGATTTCAATGGTCTCCCTGTGTAGTAACACAGTAACCTTCTGAGTTGTCCAGAATTTCAGTGTTTTCAAATAAAATGTTATGTCCAGTTTTGCTTAGAGCAAGTTTTACTATTGCAGATTTTTCAGGATAGTTAAGCTGACAGTGTCTTTCATGCTCCTTATTAAAAGTCTGAATGCTATGTTTTGTAGTTCCAATGTAGACCTTTCCACAGCTGCAGAGTATGTGATAGACTCCTGCAGAAGTGAGTCTATCAGACAGGGAGGTTTACATAAGAGATTCAAAAGAAAAGAAAGCTGTTTTTTGGAGCCACATAAGATGTCCGAAAATAGCCCCTAGGCTAAGGCTGCAGTTAGTTTAAGGAAAGTTGCCAGTGTCACAAAAGGTGTGCTAAAGGATGACGGGGATATTGCAAAGAAGCTGAATGAATTCTTTGCATCTGTCTTCACCCAAGAAGAGGTGAGGAAAATTCCTGCACCTGAACCAAGATTCTTAGGGGTCAGTGCTATCAGTCACAGGCCAGGAAAGGGATTTGGGTGTCTTAGTTGATAGTTCCATGATAATGTCAATTCAATGCATGGCAGCTGTGAAAAAAGCAAACTCTACGCTGGGGATAATTAGGAAAGGAACTGATAATAAAACTGCAAAGATTGTCATCCCCTATATATAGAGCATAAGTGGTGCTAATTCTCGCACTTGGAGTAATTGTGTGTTCAGTTCTGGTCACCACATCTCAAAAAAGGAGCATCAAAGAGATAAAAAAAGGGTAGCGAGGATGATTGAGGGGAATGGAGCACCTTCCGAGGAGGAGAGGCTTCGCAGCGATTGAGATTCTTTAGTTTGGAGAGGAGACATCTTGAGGAGGGATATGATTGAAGTCTATAAAATTATGCATGGGGTAGAAAATGTTGACAGAGAGAAATTTTTCTCTCTTTCTCACAATACTAGAACCAGGGGGCATTCATTGAAAATGCTGAGTGGAAGAATTAGGACAAATAAAAGGAAACATTTCTTCACGCAACGTATGATTGGTGTTTGGTATATGCTTCCACAGGAGGTGGTGATGGCCACTAATCTGAATAGCTTTAAAAAGGGCTTAGACAGATTTATGGAGAAGAAGTTGATCTTTGTCTACCAATCTTGATCCTCCCTGATCTGAGATTGCAAATGCCTTCGCAGACCAGGTGCTCGGGAGCAGAAGCAGCAGAAGGACATTGCTTTTACAACCTGCATGTGAGCTCCCAAAGGTATCTGGTGGGCCACTGCGAGAAGCAGAGTGCTGAACTAGATGGACTCTGGTCTGATCCAACAGGCTCTTTCTTATTTTCTTATGGGACACACCATCTGGTCACATGGGAGGCACAAAATCGGCCCCCACGTGACCAGAGAGTCAGCCTTCCTGAGTGAGGCAACCCTAACAAAAATGGAGCCAAAACAGCCTAGCCGGAGCAGTCTGCTTTTTTAGCCAGCTGCTGCCAGGATTAAAGCAAGTGGGAGTGGGTTAGTGCCTTGGACTATGTTTTCAAGTTATGGTGAGCATTTCAATAACATACTATGATTTTCTTTGCTAAACATGCCACCATCAATTTGGCATATTTAGCAAAGGCCTCCGCGGTTTATGTTAAGCTGAAATGCTCACCATAACTTGAAAACATAGTCCAAGGCACTCACCTTGGAGATCAGGGACATGGCCCTTTCCCCCTGTTTTTAGCAGGCCCAGTCCTGCCTTGGACTATCTCTTTAAGCTATTGTTGAAATGTTCAGCACAACTTGAAAAGATAGTTCAACACAGGACTGGACCTGCTAAAAGCAGGGGATCTCCAGGCAGGCCAGGGGCAGGGCTGAGGGACGCTTTGCAGGTGGGTGGGCCTGGGGCATTCCGGGTTCCCTGCAGCAGGGACATGGGGAGGGTGGGGCTCTGGGGTGGGTGCCTGGAAGAGGCTTTGTCTTTGGGTGCCGTTTGGACCCTGGCACAAGCTCTCTGTCTGCCCCAGTGATAACTACAGCATCCTTATATCACAGTAAATGGAAACAGAGTGGTTGGAAAATAACATCCCATCTTCTCCTTGATGATGACAGGAAATGAAGATCAACTTTGATCAAGAGAATCCATAAAGAAATAATAGTGGCACCATTGGTTGTAAACAAAGGGGCTGTTCTAGTATATAGCAGAGGAAGAGGACAGCAGGCTGTGCAGGTCTAGCTGGAGACTTCATTGACAGCCCAAACAAAAGGAAAGATCAGATGGGGAACTAAGAGAGCAGAGTGTGATGTCAACAAGAAGGACACAGGGAACTTCTTTGGGGACTGGCAAGTCATGAAGAGGCTGGGATAGAATGTGGGGAAGTGGGTAGCAAGTGAGAGAAGCTGGAGTTGGAAGGGGCCTAATAGATCACCTAGCCCAACCCACGTCTGTTTAGTTCTGTTGATTGGGGTACTTGCTAGTGTGGATCCTGCTCCGCTTAACAGGAACTTCCCCTAATGCAGGGAAATGGCATTCTAGAACTGTGCTGTTGTTTTCTGCTGTGCCATTACTTACGTTGTGAGCAAAATGAATTCTCATGTGGAATTCTTATCTCCCTGCCCCTCTTTCAGGAAAGTGACTAAAACAGCACAGGAATGGTACAGGAGTCCCAAAGGAATCTCCCTTGTCAGGACTGTAATTAGACTTGGTTTTCGCTTCAGATAGTATAAATCTTTCACCTCTTACTGTGGTTAGATCCTGGAGCAGATTGTGAAAATATATGTATTCATAGTGGGGTCTGCAGGCTTGTTTGCATCTGTGAATTGATGCTCATTTTTCAGTGAATTGCTTATTTTGCATATTTTAGAAAACCAGCACCATATTCTACACATTTATAGTTTATTTCAAGATGTGTTCTGAACTTATCTAAAGCTTTGTTCTGATTTTTTTTAAAAAAGTAAAAGCAATAGAAGCTTACAAAAAGCCCCACCTTTAATTTGTTGTCTATTTTAGAACAGAGACTGGAGTACTTGGCCAGAAGCAAGAGATATTAATTTTTAAAATTTCATTTATCTCCTGCTTCTCCTCCCCCCCCCCCCCCCCCATAGGGAGCACAGTAGAGCCAAGTGGAGTGTTATGTGGTTTCCGGGCTTTGACAGCAGAGTAGGTTCATTTTAACCTCACAACAACCTTGTGAAGTAGGTTAGGCTGACAGTGTGCTACTTGAAAGGCTTCATCTCTCCAACAGGGACATAAAGTGGCTTATGGTACCACTTTCATATCTTCCATTTCATTCTCACAACAAAAACTTTGTGAGGTAGATTAGGCTAAGAGAGTGTGACTGACTCAGGGGTACACACACACACACACACACACACACACACACACACACACACACACA
>NC_059425.1:148974181-149018549 GCF_021028975.2 Sphaerodactylus townsendi | reverse complement strand
TGTGTGTGTGTGTGTGTGTGTGTGTGTGTGTGTGTGTGTGTGTGTGTACCCCTGAGTCAGTCACACTCTCTTAGCCTAATCTACCTCACAAAGTTTTTGTTGTGAGAATGAAATGGAAGATATGAAAGTGGTACCATAAGCCACTTTATGTCCCTGTTGGAGAGATGAAGCCTTTCAAGTAGCACACTGTCAGCCTAACCTACTTCACAAGGTTGTTGTGAGGTTAAAATGAACCTACTCTGCTGTCAAAGCCCGGAAACCACATAACACTCCACTTGGCTCTACTGTGCTCCCTATGTGGGGGGGGGGGGGGGGGGAGAAGCAGGAGATAAATGAAATTTTAAAAATTAATATCTCTTGCTTCTGGCCAAGTACTCCAGTCTCTGTTCTAAAATAGACAACAAATTAAAGGTGGGGCTTTTTGTAAGCTTCTATTGCTTTTACTTTTTTAAAAAAAATCAGAACAAAGCTTTAGATAAGTTCAGAACACATCTTGAAATAAACTATAAATGTGTAGAATATGGTGCTGGTTTTCTAAAATATGCAAAATAAGCAATTCACTGAAAAATGAGCATCAATTCACAGATGCAAACAAGCCTGCAGACCCCACTATGAATACATATATTTTCACAATCTGCTCCAGGATCTAACCACAGTAAGAGGTGAAAGATTTATACTATCTGAAGCGAAAACCAAGTCTAATTACAGTCCTGACAAGGGAGATTCCTTTGGGACTCCTGTACCATTCCTGTGCTGTTTTAGTCACTTTCCTGAAAGAGGGGCAGGGAGATAAGAATTCCACATGAGAATTCATTTTGCTCACAACGTAAGTAATGGCACAGCAGAAAACAACAGCACAGTTCTAGAATGCCATTTCCCTGCATTAGGGGAAGTTCCTGTTAAGCGGAGCAGGATCCACACTAGCAAGTACCCCAATCAACAGAACTAAACAGACGTGGGTTGGGCTAGGTGATCTATTAGGCCCCTTCCAACTCCAGCTTCTCTCACTTGCTACCCACTTCCCCACATTCTATCCCAGCCTCTTCATGACTTGCCAGTCCCCAAAGAAGTTCCCTGTGTCCTTCTTGTTGACATCACACTCTGCTCTCTTAGTTCCCCATCTGATCTTTCCTTTTGTTTGGGCTGTCAATGAAGTCTCCAGCTAGACCTGCACAGCCTGCTGTCCTCTTCCTCTGCTATATACTAGAACAGCCCCTTTGTTTACAACCAATGGTGCCACTATTATTTCTTTATGGATTCTCTTGATCAAAGTTGATCTTCATTTCCTGTCATCATCAAGGAGAAGATGGGATGTTATTTTCCAACCACTCTGTTTCCATTTACTGTGATATAAGGATGCTGTAGTTATCACTGGGGCAGACAGAGAGCTTGTGCCAGGGTCCAAACGGCACCCAAAGACAAAGCCTCTTCCAGGCACCCACCCCAGAGCCCCACCCTCCCCATGTCCCTGCTGCAGGGAACCCGGAATGCCCCAGGCCCACCCACCTGCAAAGCGTCCCTCAGCCCTGCCCCTGGCCTGCCTGGAGATCCCCTGCTTTTAGCAGGTCCAGTCCTGTGTTGAACTATCTTTTCAAGTTGTGCTGAACATTTCAACAATAGCTTAAAGAGATAGTCCAAGGCAGGACTGGGCCTGCTAAAAACAGGGGGAAAGGGCCATGTCCCTGATCTCCAAGGTGAGTGCCTTGGACTATGTTTTCAAGTTATGGTGAGCATTTCAACAACATACTCATGAGCCTTTGCTAAATATGCAAATTGATAATTGGCATATTTAGCAAAGGCTCATGGGTATGTTATTGAAATGCTCACCATAACTTGAAAACATAGTCCAAGGCACTAACCCACTCCCACTTGCTTTAATCCTGGCAGCAGCTGGCTAAAAAAGCAGACTGCTCCGGCTAGGCTGTTTTGGCTCCATTTTTGTTAGGGTTGCCTCACTCAGGAAGGCTGACTCTCTGGTCACGTGGGGGCCGATTTTGTGCCTCCCATGTGACCAGATGGTGTGTCCCATAAGAAAATAAGAAAGAGCCTGTTGGATCAGACCAGAGTCCATCTAGTTCAGCACTCTGCTTCTCGCAGTGGCCCACCAGATACCTTTGGGAGCTCACATGCAGGTTGTAAAAGCAATGTCCTTCTGCTGCTTCTGCTCCCGAGCACCTGGTCTGCGAAGGCATTTGCAATCTCAGATCAGGGAGGATCAAGATTGGTAGACAAAGATCAACTTCTTCTCCATAAATCTGTCTAAGCCCTTTTTAAAGCTATTCAGATTAGTGGCCATCACCACCTCCTGTGGAAGCATATACCAAACACCAATCATACGTTGCGTGAAGAAATGTTTCCTTTTATTTGTCCTAATTCTTCCACTCAGCATTTTCAATGAATGCCCCCTGGTTCTAGTATTGTGAGAAAGAGAGAAAAATTTCTCTCTGTCAACATTTTCTACCCCATGCATAATTTTATAGACTTCAATCATATCCCTCCTCAGATGTCTCCTCTCCAAACTAAAGAATCTCAATCGCTGCAGCCTCTCCTCATAAGGAAGGTGCTCCATTCCCTCAATCATCCTCGCTGCCCTTTTTTTATCTCTTTGATATCCTTTTTGAGATGTGGTGACCAGAACTGAACACAGTACTCCAAGTGCAGTCGCACCACTGCTCTATATAAGGGGATGACAATCTTTGCAGTTTTATTATCAGTTCCTTTCCTAATTATCCCCAGCGTAGAGTTTGCTTTTTTCACAGCTGCCATGCATTGAATTGACATTATCATGGAACTATCAACTAAGACACCCAAATCCCTTTCCTGGCCTGTGACTGATAGCACTGACCCCTAAGAATCTTGGTTCAGGTGCAGGAATTTTCCTCACCTCTTCTTGGGTGAAGACAGATGCAAAGAATTCATTCAGCTTCTTTGCAATATCCCCGTCATCCTTTAGCACACCTTTTGTGACACTGGCAACTTTCCTTAAACTAACTGCAGCCTTAGCCTAGGGGCTATTTTCGGACATCTTATGTGGCTCCAAAAAACAGCTTTCTTTTCTTTTGAATCTCTTATGTAAACCTCCCTGTCTGATAGACTCACTTCTGCAGGAGTCTATCACATACTCTACTGGCTATTGGAAGGTCACCATTGGAACTACAAAACATAGCATTCGGAGACTTTTTTAATAAGGAGCATGAAAGACACTGTCAGCTTAACTATCACAGAAAAAATCTGCAATAGTAAAACTTTATCCTAAGCAAAACTGGACATAACATTTTATTTGAAAACACTGAAATTCTGGACAACTCAGAAGGTTACTGTGTTACTACACAGGGAGACCATTGAAATCCACAAATACCAGAAAACTTCAACAAGAAGGAAGAGACTCTGAGAATTAACAAAACCTGGCTACCAGTACTTTAAAACACCAGAATCAAAGGCCAAGGGCATGCTGGGTTCATGGACAGCGGACTCCACCCAGACACAGAATTTGCATTCATTAAGACTGTTGCTGCTGTAGGGAATGCAAATGCAAATCACCCCCTGGACTGAAAAAACCCACCCGCATTACAATGCAATCAAGCACACCTTTGCATAGCAAGTTCCACTCAAACACTTACTGATTGGTTCCCCACCCTGGGGCATGGACAATATATACTGCACTAAACATTCCCTTCTCACTGGACACAGTGTGTAACGAACTTCCCTCTGTGATACACCTCTGAAGATGCCAGCCACAGGTCTGCAGGTGAAACTTTAGGAACAAGATATGCAGACCATGTCCACACAGCCCAAGGAAACCCACAGCAGCCAGCATTTCTGGTTTGGGCCAATTGTTGCCCTGCCTCATGGGCTAAGGGAGTCTTTTTTCTCATTCTAGGTAACCACGAATTTGAGATTGTCCGACTCCACCATCTGAAACTAAGCTTACAAAGTGTGTTAGACTTTGTATACAATGTAAGCAAGATATGGATGGCAGGGGAAGGCTCAAGCCCACTCTTGTAAGGTAGCCCAGACAACCTGCCCAGAAATGCTTCACTAGTATTAAATTAATTGGGGGAGGAGGGAGGGGAGAGAGTTGGTTTATCTAGTATATGCCACATTCTCAATAAAGTTCTGAGGATGTCTGGAAGTAGATAAAAGCACAAGCCAGAGCTTTAAGCTCCTCCCCCATAATAATAGATACAGTAATCCAGGACCAGAAAGAAGTTCATGTAGAAAGAGCTACTGATTAATAATCTTTCAATGAGTGTAATTTGACACAAAATCACTGGGCAGATGTACCTTTTTCCTGACACAAATTGCTCCTCAGTGGTTATTAGCCCTGACATTTTAAACATTTTTTCGGAGCTCAACCCCTCCCCCCCACCCCCCGCCCCTGTCCCACCACTCACTTCCTCACTCCCAGTAGCAGACCAGGACTGAGGAGTAAACGCATATAGAACAACCCGGGCAGCACAGAGAAGGTAGGCAGACAGAGAAAACTGGTTCTGGTGGAATTGTTCCGGGATGTGTGGCAGAGATGTAATCAATCTTGTTCCTAATGTTTACAGCCTGCATCTGTGGCTGGCATCTTCAAGAGGTGTATCACAGAGGGAAGTCTGTTACCACTGACCTCTGTGATCACTGAAGATACCAGCCCTGCAAGCAGCGTAGGCTAGATCCTGGTTTCTGACCCCGCACAACCCGAACACCACCAGAGCCGAGATGAATCGACACAGTGAAAGCCTTCGACAATACATCAGACAGAGAAAAGTTTCACTCATCTCACCAGCCACCCTGGGAAGAAAAAGTCCTGCCTGTTTCAGGCTCTCAGAAATGGAAGGGAGGACTTGCTTGCCAGATCCTGCCAGAATTGTAAGGTGGTCACCTCCTTCCATCTGGCTGAAATTTAAGAAGGGGGCTTCCTTGCATGAACCCCATTGGTGGGGGGAGGGGCTGTGGGTGTGTGGAGATTACTTCCATAAATGTACTTGCTCCATTGGAAGCAACGGAGATGATTTTACTAATATGCTTCAGCTTAGACTGGACTCCCGTTTGCAAAACGACCGAAGAGATACCTGTAGGTGACCTCAAGCCTCCCTCGCAGCGTCGCCGACGTCCTTGGGCTTCTGACGCAGCAACCACTTGCTTGCCCTTCTGCACCCTCAGGAGGCCAGGGTGGGAATTTAGCACTGCCTCCGCTACTGTTTCCTCCGTGGCTGTCGTGTCCTGCGAGAAGGTGACGTGCAAAGCGCCGGTCGTTAGTAAGTTTATCGTTTTTTCCCCGCCAGATTAAGTCAGGCCGAGTTTGGAGACACTTCTTAGGCCATTCCGAAAAGCTGCCACAGAGGCGGATGGGTTTTCTCCTGCCGGGAGGCGCAGCGCAACGGAGCGTCAGACGGAGCTCCTGGCTCGCTCTTGGCGCCCCGTTGGACCAATCGCCGCTTCCTCCGCCAGCGGGGCGCTGTCCAGAGCCATGTGGTGCTGAAATCACTGGCCGCGCTTGCTAGAAAGAGGGCAGCGAGCAACAGGCAGTCTCAGCTTGCAGTTGACTCCGCTCTCCTCCGCGTCCGCGTCCGCCTCCGAAACCACGATGAGTTCCCTGCTCTTCACAGGTAAGTTTTCAAGTGTTCTGCCCTTGCGCGTCCAGCTCCTATCAGGGCTTGCTTGGAAGGACGTTTCACTTTCTATTGAATTTCCACCTCGGTTGCTTGTGACCCGGCACGTTTGTCAGTCTCAACACGAATCCAACGGGAGTAGCTCCCCTCTGCTTGCTACTCTCTGAGATGTTTTTTTAAATCTTGTAAAGGACATGACAACAGTTGTTGACATTCTACTGCTGTAAGTTTTCTGCTTCCTTTCCCTACTCCTTGTTTTTTGCCTTAGATTTTTAGGCTTCATAACAATACCCTGCAGCTGCTTAAAAAAACACAAGTTGGTTTAAATTTTACTAGAGGGGAAGCTATATCTGTTGCTTTAAATTCCTGCTTCACTATCCACCTGGACTCCTTTAGACTGAGATCTGTCTGTCTGTCTGTCTGTCTGTCTGTCTGTCTGTCTGTCTGTCTACTTATCTCTCAAGTTTTGATCCTTCAAACAACTAAACAGTATAGACCATGTAGACGTGTGTCTCTTACAATCATCCTCAGCTTTACTAGAAAATACTCTTGAGCTTTTCAAATATGTATGCTTATTTCATTTGTGGTATTCTTTCCCTACATTTACAACTATAATAAGTAACAGCCAAGTGGCTCTAACACATTCTTTGTGTAAATAAAAATACAGAGTATTTGTGTAGTACACCTCCTCAGGACCTGTTCAAATGCATTATTACAAGACTGTTATGAGACTGTGGGTCAATATTATTATTTGCTGGTTGGAAGTGAGGTAGATGAAGAGTTGTTTTTTTAATACCCCACTTTTCTCTGTCTTGTGGCTTCCTATTTTGAGATGGGTTCTGAAAGAACTGCGGCTGGCCCATGGTCACCCAGCAGACTTCATGAGGAGGAGTGTTGAATCAAACTTAAGTCACCAGATTAGAGTCCACTGCTCTTAATCACTACACCACACTGGTAGTGGAAGTCTGAGATCCTGCAAGTTGTTTAAGGCCAGCTGACAAAGAAGCTAGCCTTTGATGCTCAACCATACACTCAGTGTGCAAAAGTCAGTCTGTCACATTTCTATGCGTAAACACATGTTTCGAATTTTTCATATGTGAAGCCAATATGCTCTGCTTATCTTTTCAAAGTCTCTCTTCTGGAACACAGAGCATGTTCTTCCCAGCATTAAGCACTTCTGAATCTTGTTTATTTCACTACAAGACCCTTTGAAGCATATACTTAGCTCTGCATTACATGTGGTTAACTTTGGTCAGGCTACATCCACAGTTAACTGGAAATGGTGTTTTAAGACAGAACAGCAGAGAGAAAAAGTGGCTCTATTAAAATGTTTAAATCTTACACTTAATTCTTTTGCTTCAAGGTGGTTTATGACTATGATAAAAACAACAATCTTACAACAGAAAAAATAACCCAATACAATAACATTAACTAGAATGGTAAAAACCAGGACTAAGAAAAGTCAAATCACACTGTTACATACATTTTTATTAGGATCTGGTCTGATGATGAGTACAGACCGGTCCTCAGAAAATCAGTATTTTTTTTATTTTCAAATTTCTATAAGTAAGTGATTTTGTTGGATAGATTCTGACAGCTTCCCTCCCAATCAATACAACAATTGCAGTTACTACTTTATGATGCAAATGAAGCAGAGAGAGAGAGAGAGTCTGGAGGATCCCAGTGACTGACCGAGGCATCTCAAGGTGACCAAGTCTTTGTGACCTGTTGCATGCTGGTCCCCATTCAGACATCTTGAGTCCATTTTAGTTCAAACATAATCATATGCTGGGAAACAAAATTGGTTGCCTAGGTCAATCCTTTCTGTCGCATCAGCATGGCTTAGTGTCCAGGGTTACTGGTGCTCTGTGTAATCCTTTAAATGCTCTAACCTGTTGATAGTCATGAGTCATATGTCTTTCTCATTCCTAGAGACAAATGTGGGAGCAGAACACTTCTCATGTGTTTATGCCTTGGTTGGAAATAGGACGGTACTGGTGAGCTGGTACTGGCTTCGCACCCCAGTGTTACCTGTAAGGTGGTGTTTTCCTACAGGAGATGACATCTGGACAGGGCATTTAGGCTAGTGAAACACTACAGCTCACAAATAATGCCAAGCCAGATTGACCTAACACCAACACTGATATGAAAAGCTAGCTATCGAGGTTAGTGAGAAGTAGCAGGGTTTTGTCTAAAACATATCTGGCTGTTGTTGTTTGCTAAGTAAAAAGCCTAAGTGCATACATTGTCACAAGAAGAGTTATTATTACTATTATTGACATTTCCCTTTGGCTTGGAATGGAAAAAGGAAGATCAGCTAATCACACTTAGAAGAAAATTGCAGATAAGTTGGTGTCCTGTTGCCATACAATCCATATATTTAATTTTTTCTTTTTGTTCCTGTTATTTCCACTCTGATAATAGCTGAACAAATCCTCTGGGAAAGACCAGTGCATCTACTTTCTGTGGTCAAACCATAGGTCTATAAAGCATTGCATGCTATCTAGACTAAAAAGGCTATTTAACTTGCTCTCATTTGACTTTGGATCCTAGGGTGTTTTTTCATCCACACAGCATCAGCTCTCCCAAAGGAATAGTTCAGTTGTTTTCCATAGAGGGAAGGGTAATTTTTGCCTGTTCTTGATGCTTCTGATTCCCTCTTTTGCCCCACAGTGTTCTTTGACTCTCCTCTGTACCACAGCAGCTTATGTGAGCAGGAACAAAAGGGTGAGAGGAAGGCAGAAAAGTTGCATTCTCCTAATGCAACCCCACCTGCACTGCTTAGGATTCAAGCCATTAGGCTGAATCTCACCAGCTCTTCCACTCAGATTCCTTTGTTTTTCTTCACTGCATCACCCATCCCACATGGCTTTTGTGCCCATGGGTTCCACGATCTTCATTTTTGATGGCCTTCCCCTTCTTTTGCCAGCTGGAAAGGTGGTGCAATACAGCCTACTATTTATTGTGGGGAACTCTTAACAGACTGTTTTATTGGGTTTCAAGTAAACATATGTTAGAAAAGTCCAGTTGAGATGAAGGAAATCAAAATTAGTTCCCTGTTATTATTGTAGTAACTACCCTTGATTGGATCTGGGATTCAAAGTGTTTAAATGCATGACATCAAATGAATTATGGTTGTAAAGTTACTTCTTTGAGTCAAATGATTATCATATGTATGGGGCAAACAGCATAAGATAGTTCACAGACAAAAATTACATTTTCTCAGCAGAATGTCCACTGATTCATCTTTAATGCTGAGTCCCAAGTCTGATGTCCAGTTTCTCTCTGTGTCCAATGTCTTAGAATAATGAGGAGTTCCCTCCCTTGCATGCCACCCCTCCCTCCCTCCCCTTCCCTTGCATGAGACCCCTCCCTCCCCTTCCCCTCCCTTCACTAGGGTGGGTGGGCCAGGTCCAGATGCTGGGCCCCCTCACACCCCTCTCTTGCATGCCACCCCTTCCCCTCCCCTCCCTCCACTAGGGGTGCAGGTGGAGCCAATGATCCATCGCCGCCCCTCCCCTCCCTCCCCTCCCTTGCATGCCACCCCTCACTCCTGTGTCCAGTGCCTTAGAATGATGTTTGATGGAGTTGTCATCTTTTTTGCTAGAGAAATGTCATAGGCCGTTTCTGCAGACGGGCAATTCGTGGCCGGACTGGAGGCCTGAGACGGTAGAAAACACCCTCGTCTCCAGGAGCCATTATGCGAGTGCGCAGCTGCTTATTGTAACGCAGCCAGCGCCTTGACCGGCGGCATGAAGGCGGCGTTTCCCCAGAGCGCTTCCAGAAGCGCTCTTTTTTTGGGGAAAGCAGCGGCGTAGGCAGCCGCTGCCGGCTTGACGGCAGCGGCTTCAATGCGCCTACTCCCACCCTGGCACTCACGTTCTTCTCCGCCAGGCCTCCGGTCGCGAGGAGCCTTGGGAGACCACCGCCCTGGCCCTTCTTGGCGCCAGCTTCAGCTTGTATGCGAAGCAGGGGTTGGCGTGTCCCCAGGATCAAAGCGAAACATGCGCCAGAAACCGAGGTCAGGGATTCGGCTGGGCGCCCGGCGCTCGGCGTCACGCCCGGGCACTGCCCAGCTGCTTTCTTCAAGAGACCGGTCCATGCGCGGGCCGGTCCCAGCGATCTTCCAGATGGTCGGCGCAATCGCGCCCGACCTACGCCCAAGTTTCCTTGCCGCCCGTCTTGGAAACGGCCATAGTTTAATCACGATCAATAGCTAGATATATTGAACTGTTAGGAAATTTAAGGGTACCCAATTGGATATCAAATCTGATTTTTTGAAGGGAGTAAAATTATAAGGCAGTTATTCATAACAAACCCTCATATGTGCATATCAGGGAAGACAGTAATGGTGCAGGTGGCGCTTGAGTGCCAGCAAACCTTATTTTTAGAATCCTTGTGATTCTGAACAAATGAAAAAAAAACACGCACAAAACCCCATACACATGATGGACTGCACTGATACAGCACTGATAATTTTAAGGAGTCATCAAACTGAATGTAATTTTACTCCTAGGACTTCTAATATTTAGATTAGTAATGAAAAAATTGAATTAAAATAGATTGGAAGCAAGAGCCAAGAAGATTAATTAGTTAGAAAGAGCAGAACTGAGAATCACAATCCAAGCGTGACAATGAAGGTAGCTTTGCCTTTTTTAGAAGTAAACAGGTCTGAAATGTCTGAGCCACAGTGCTTGTGGATTTGATGTATTTGGAATTCAACTTATGCTGACACCAATGATAAATGCATTCATTTTTTTCCTTTACCAGGCAACAGGAGCCAAGTGTTATATAGGGGTTAGAGTGCTGAACTAAGACCAGTGAGCCCCAGTGCCTTTGAATCCCCACTCTGCCACTTGAAAACTTGTTGGGTGGCCTAGGCCTAGTCACACCTCTCCAGCCTCACCTGCTTTACAGGGCTGTTGTGAGGGTTAAAATAGACAGGAGAGGATAACAAATGTAAGCTGCTTTGGGTCCCTGCCATGAGGAGAAAAGAAAGGAGGTATAAAGTAAAATAAAAGCCATTACTAACACATTTGTATTCTGTTAGTTTATAACAAAAGAAACAACATCTCCCATGTTTAAACTGTACCCATTGTGTATCTTTTTTTTTGCAGTGCTGGTGTTCTGTTCTATGACAACATCTACTTTCCAGACGATCAAGGTGTCAGCAGCTTGAGAGACAAAAATGTAGCACAATTAAGTAAATGTGAGAGAGAGTATCTGGAAATCTATTGAAAGATGTTTTGTAGTGCATTCCAGGTAACTATGAAAAAAGTGTATTTCTTTCTGAGAGCAGAGACAAACCCTACTTTTTCTGGTGGTCTGGTAAGAGGGATTAAAATTAAAGAACCTGCGATCAGCATTTATTCAAAAAAAGGTTTGGGAAATGACTAAGCAAAGTTGTACCCATTAGTTGAAAATGACAAAATCCCAAAAACATAGCCCATCATGGAGGCCAGTGAGGATGCTGTTAGCCCCTAAGCGAAGGTGTTTTAAAATCTTGCCTCCTTTGCATTAGAAGACTATCATCCAAGCTCACCTACTCATTGCTCTGTTGATTTAAATCTCCTTGGCTTGCCCCCCCCCCCCCCAAGTGTCAATTTCATTGATATTGTGTGGGCCTCTTTCAAAAGGTTCTTTTCATGTGAATAACCCCTTCAACCCCTGATCAAACTTGGAAGACAGGTTAAAAAAAAAGTGGATCCTGTGTCAGATACACCCACATGTCCAGATGTGTATCAATTGTTTTTGGACTGATCTCCTGACTGGGGTAGACAGGGAATTGGGAAGGCCACTACCTGCAAATTGAATTTCCATCTCCTCTCAGTTGATAACATGTTGTCAAGAGAAAATAATATTGGGTGGCATCCTTCTTGATTGCTGATGTCTCTTTCACTCTGACTTAAGAGGCTGTTCCTCCAACACTTAATTTATATGCCTGTTTTTGCCACAATGTAGGGCACACAAATTAGCAAACACATTTTTAAAACCAACATTTTGAATATACATTAGCAGCGACGCTTTATATGTGAGACTTTGTCTGACGTGGCTACATGGTGATCCATGGTCTCTATATGTTGGATTACTGTAATGCTTGTATATTATGTAGCCAGGGGCTCCTCTTCAGGCACAGCTCAAAGCTGAAAGAATTTCTCAATTGAAACTATATATGTCTGTCTTAAAATACCAAAAGGAAAATGTTGTATTCTTGGCCTCATAATATGGATCAATGTGTATTTTCCAGCACCCAAGTAGGGACTCCATATGCCAGAACTTTGGTGGAGTGAAGAAGTGAGTGTGTGATAGCAAGAAGGGAAAGGGCAAGGAGCAGTGTCAAAGTCCAATTATCATGGATCAGTATTGAGGGGCCAAAATGCTTAGAAGTCCTTGGAATCTTTGAAGTAAGAAGGTTGAGGAATAGTTCTTATTTTGTTAATTTCAAAAAAGAACAAGTGTTACTCCAAATATATAAGAAGGGTGTGGGCCATGAAGAAGTATTAGTTGCGAAGTGCTATTCCATGATGAAGAGAATTCTAAAAAGTCTGGAAAGAAAAGGCATATAGGTGGACTTTTGAAAATGTTGGAAGATAGCTGGGGGGTGTGCCATGTAAGTGATTCAGTTCTAGAGGCATGTAAACACATTAATTTTAGAGGAGGACTGCTATTCACACTACTTATGTGGGTTTTTATAGCCCTACATCTCACCAATAACCCCTTTTCTTTTTAGTCTCTCTAGACTTCCTCCTCCTTCATGCACCTCCTTTGGAGTTGCAACTACTCTGAATCCTGAAATCCCAGTTGAAATCTAAGTGCTATTAGCATTACTCTAAAGGAAAATATTTTAGTAGCCTTTTTTTTCAGCTGGAAAGTACATTGGTAATTTAAATTCTGATCATTGTTAGAATTGGCCAGGGGTCCCTAGAGGAGTTATCTACATTCTGTTTTTGGAACTCAGTCAAATGTAAAATTATTTGGGTAACTTGTCTGGAAATATTGGACGAATGGTTAGTAAAAATATTCTGTTTGGTTCTGATAGCATTTTGCTTGGATATTTGGAGCCATTGCAGGGAACAGTACACTTCAACTTTGGAGATGATGAATATGCTCACTTCAGTGGAAATCCATGATATCTTTTAGTGAAAAAGATTTTTCCATCAGATAATGCTTTAGAGTATGGTAATTGGCGTATATATGATGGAAACCTAATGTAGTATGTATAGTTACAGGAAAACTGCCAAGAATTACAACATTATTTTTGTACAGAAGAGCTAGCCTTTATTCGTAGGTGTATTGAAACAAAGATGATTTCATGATAATAGGCTGTATCAAAAATCCAGTTGGAGCCAATAACTCCCTTCTACTACATGTTCTTTCCATGGCAAAAGACTGCCTCTAAAAAAAGAAAATTGGTTGGAGGAAGACTTATTCGATCACAGAAAAACAGCAGAAAGTAGTCATTGGAACCAACCCATCATAAGGTCTTAATGTATACTTCCTTTGTCATGAATTAAAACAACAAAGCAAATAAAAAGCAACACAAAAGTGCCGTTAGGTAATCCTAATGTGCTTTACTGAAGCAACTTTTAAGTCTTCAGGAAAAGACATCTTCCCATAAGGTACTGGGGCATTGATTAATTCATGTCTATGTGTGTGCTTTCAAGTCACAACTGACCTATGGCAACCCTGTAGGGTTTTCAAGGTAAGAGATGTGGTTTGCCATTGCCTGGCTCTGCGTGGGCTGAGAGAGTTCTGAGAGAACTGTGACTGGTCCAAGATCACCCAGCAGGCTTCATGTAGAGGAATCCAATCGGGTTCTCCCAATTAGAGTCTGCTGTTGTTACCCGCTGTGCCACGCTGGTTCTCCCACTCATTCATTTCTGTAGAGACTATGAGTTGGAACCTTGGCTCATTCCGCACATGCAGAATAATGCACTTTCAAACTGCTTTCAGTGCTCTTTGAAGCTGTACAGAATGGCAAAATCCACTTGCAAACAGTTGTGAAAGTGGTTTGAAAACACATAATTTTGCGTGTGTGGAAGGGGCCCTTAAAAAAAAAAACCTCATGCAAGATAGTGGTGAAGCCAGTCTTTCCCTGTCGTCCTCCTGCAGTCAGCTGTTTGTCCCGAAACTTCTTTCTGAGCAACTGGAGAACCTGAGATATAAAACGAACCATCGGAGATAGGGTTCCAGTGTCAATAGGGAATCAAGCAAAATCACCTTCTGCTAATTGTGAATATAGATAAAGGGGCAATTTTACCCAATTCCCTGTCATTGTTGCAACTCCCATAGTCCATTTTTGCTTTAGTTATAAACCAAAATGTGTCAATCATTTCTGTGCAGTCAAAGTACATAACCGCTTTGCAGTTAATTTAAATCCATAAACATGTAGCATGCATAGATTGGAAAACAGAAAGAACATCTTCTACCTTCTAGTTGAGTGAGTCTGTTTTCACAAATGTCCCTCTACCTAACAATAAAAGGGACAATTATATACATAAAAGTACCACCCTGTCATAAATGAATTCCTGGCATTTCAGCCAAACAGCTGAATCAACACTATGAATAAACTTCACGATTCTCATAAAACGAGCGTATTCCACTTAGTGCATGGCCTAACCATGAACAGAGCATATGGTTGTTTTGTGTCTTCATTCATTATTGAATTCTGAATCTCTTCAACTCTTTCTCCTATTCATCACCCTCTGTCTGTTACATAAAGCTGGAAAGACAAAGCAAGTATCTGATTCTGAACCATTCAGAAGAAAATCTTGCATGATTATACTGACAAGAACATGGGTTTTGCATGTTTCCAAAGTAGAAAATATACCACAAGGTTGAAGGTCCTTTAGTTCATGCAATCTATATTGTTGTGATTCTTAGGGTCTGCTCCGATGACCACTTTTAGTAGAAGATCCACCACTTTTTGAGTTTTCCTGTCCATTTTCCTAGAATCCTTGTTGATAAACAGGGTTATCAGCAGGGGTCTCTGACAACTGTTAATATGTATGACTGGGAAAGATCAGTGTTATTACCTAAGCTTGAAGCTTAGGATAAAAAAAAAACAGCTAAGGGAGGACAAGGTAAAGGTTTACAAAATTATATATGTGTTATAGTAAGTAGATAGGGAGAATTTCTGTCTCTTCTTTCATATTAGAACTTGGGAGCACCCAATGAAGCTGATGGGCAATAGATTCACAACAGGCAACTTTGTTACTCAATGAGTAATTCAATGGTGGCCCTTTTTGTCAGTAAATGTAGTGATAGCCATGAGCATTGATGGATTTTGTTTTTATTTTATTAACTAATTTTATAGTCCACCTTTCTCACTGAGACTCCAGGTAGATTACCCACTGTAAATTGATGGGATTAATGGGACAAGGTCTAATATGCAATGTACAAGTATTAGGATTAGATAATTTTTCAAAAAAACATAGGCTGTTAAACATGATTTAGAATGCAGATTCAATGCAGAAAAACAGTATTTCAGCACTAGATATAATACACAAAAATAGTATTGGATTATGTGTTCGTGTACCTTATGCGGCCTGGGATCTTCGTACCTTCGGAACCGTCTCACCCCATATGTCCCTGCATGGCCTCTGCATTAGGCAGAGGCCAATTTGTTGGTGGTTCCTGGCCAGGCCTTTACGATGATGCGGCTGGCCTCCACTCAGGCCAGGCCTTTATGGCCCTGGCCCCTGCCTGGTGGAACACTCTACTGCCAGCTGTCCAGACCCTACAGGATCTCAGTGAGTTCAGCAGGGCCTGTAAGACCGAGTTGTTCCACCAGGCTTGGGGGCGGGGGCTGATGTGTGCCTCCTTCTGTTCTCCTTTGGGCCCCTGAACATCTATGGTGCCCTACTCTGTTTCCTTTCTTCCTGGGAGGGTTTTTTATTAAGATTTTAAGCTGGACGCCAATATATATTTTGAATGATACGCTGTTTTATGGGGTTTTAATGTTATGCTCAGTGGAGCTGATATTATATGTGATGTGTTGTGTATATGCTCCATTAATGTCGTTTTAATTATGTTGGACACTGCCCAGGGCCCTCCGGGGAAGGGGCAGTATAAAAATCTGAAAATAAATAAATAAAGTTCCATCAAGTCTTAACCAATGTATGGCCAGTAGGGTTTTCAGGACATGAGACTAACACAGGTTTGTCATTGCATTCATCTGTATAACAACCCTGGTATTCCTTGATGGTGTCCCATTCAAGTACTAACCTGGGCTGACCCTGCTTAGCTTCTGGGATCTGACAAGATCAGGCCCACCTGGGCCATCCAGGTATTTTGGGCCATCCAGGTATTGCATTAGTAGAAAATGTAGTGATGATACAGAATAATACATATAGCAAGCATATACTATGCACAGTGGTATTGTCTGCATTTTCTTTATTTCTATAAGCACATTTCTGAACAATTCAGTTATAGTACAGTTCTATTGCCTTAAAAAATGCTCTCCTGAACAATTCCATTTAAGGAAGAATTAATTAAAAGCATTAATCCATCTAAGACTTCTGGCTGTGGTGTTTGAAGAGAACATTCAGAGGGAGCAAACCTTTGAATATCAGTAATGGGAGGCAACACCAGAGGAGAGACCATAGCCAGTTGGTGGACAAATTCTCCGGGAGAGCCAATAAATAGGGTATAATATCTATTGGCTCTCCATGACTTTAATCTTAATTTTAATTAACGATTTGATTAACTGTGAAACTAGTTTTGCTGTTCAATTTTATTTATTGTATATAATTGCTGCTTAAATTTTAATTGGATAATAGGTTAAGTTTTATGTGATTGCTGTTTGAATAACAGCTGTGCTGTGAGCCGCCTTGAGCCCTTTGGGGATGAGGCGGCCTATAAGTCGAATAATAAATAAAATAAAATAAAATAAACATGATAGCTGTGTATTCAGGATGCTGGACTAGATGGACCACTGGTCTGATCCAGCCAGGCTTTTCTGACATCCTCAGATTTTAATTTTATAATCAGTTCTTTCAATAACTTTTCGAATAGCTGTGCAGGTACAAAAGTAAACACTGTACTCTAACCAATACCAAGCATTTAAAGGATGCAACTGACTGTCCAGGTACAGAGGGAGAATAAATAGCAAGGAATTACATGCTTTACCCAAGTTAATCACTTTAATGATCCTAACAACTGTGACCCCAGGGATACTTCCTCTTCTCCAGTAAGTGGGTTGATTTAGTTCTTGAACTGGGCAATAGCGAGCCACAAGCTGCAGCGTACTACAGGCCACTGTACAAATGCAAAGCTGCTCAGCATAGCACCATACTTGAGATGCATCTTGCAGGGAGCATCAAGGTAATCCTATCAGAATTCTACTTTCTATGTCATCCAGGGAGTTATGCTCATCGGGTACTCATGGTCTTTATGAAATTTTCATTCTGCTAAAAAGTATGGTAGCTATGCTGAAACGATTAAGTGCCAAAGAGGGTGCCCCTTCAAATCTCCACTTTTTCCAGTGGAGAAAAAAATGAGGTCCCATAAAATTGAATCCCCTGACCCAATCGTCACCAAATATGGGGGTTCTTGTAAGGACAGTCACCAGTAACCATGGTATAAATTTGATGCATCTATTTCAACTCCCCCTCCAGAGCCCCACAAAGACTTCCCAATAAGATTTCTTTCTGCTAGGATTTTTTTCCCTCCATTTAGGGGCACATAAAATTAGACACACACACACACCCAACCCCATCTTCACCAATCTTGGGGATTCTTCTAAGGAAAGTGACCTTAAGCTATGCTGCTAATGTTGTGGATGTACATTAAAAATCACACACACACACCGCCCTGAGCTCCACAAAATTTGCCCATAGGATTTGATAGACCGGAATATTTTCAGATACTCAAACATAGCTTAAAAAACCCTTATCAGTATGAGAATTCAGATTTTTTTCAGATTTTTGAAAAATGTTGGAGCTATTAAACCCAAATCTGAAAAAGTTAAAAAAAATTGGTGCACATCACTAATTCTGAGTAAGCAAGTGGGAAGTTCTGTGTGTCAATGGTAGGACACAGACTTTGCATGGAGATTTGTCTGAGGTTCTGTTTCTAGCACCTCCAATGATATGATCTAGATAACAAGACTGAAGAAGACCTTCTTTGCCTTAAGAGTCTAGAAAACTGCAGCCAGTCATATGAGCGCAGTGGGTTGATCTGTGAGGTAGCTTTATATGTTCATATTAACAATTGTCGTGTTTTTTAAACCATTCAATCCAGGTAATAGCTGCGCAATGCAAGAATCAGAGAACTGTCATAGAGTCGTCAAGTTCTTGGTTACTGAGTTACCAGAATTTAAACACTGCAATTGCACTAAAGATGCCTGTGATATCCAAATGTTGCTTGGAAAAGAATGTTTGGGCAATCAAGGTAACTTATGATTTTCATTCATTGTACAAATTCCTGGAATGTAACTATCACACTAAATACGTGTCCTCTACACCCCCAAAAAGTAGGCCTTAAAAAGTTCCTGAATGAAATAAGACTATCTGCTTTTACTTATCCACCTCTGACAGAGACTTTCCAGGAGTCTTCATGAAAGCAGGCAATAACCTTGATTCAGGGAAAAGGCAGACCTCACGAGAAAGAGGATTAAAAAAGAATTAAATAAAAACCAAGTGCTTGTTTAGTTCAGAAAGGTACAGAAAAAAATACAAGCAAGTAATATGACCAAATACTCTGCCCAGGAGTATTTATAGTACGTGTTTTCATTTTTCAATTTTTTTAAAAAAAAAAATCTCAATTTGAAAGTTTTGTAACTCATTTTTATTTTGTTTTGTCAATGGTTTAGAGTGTTATGTGCAAATTTCTTCTGTTTTCATTTTCCTTCCAACTTCCCACTGGGATGGGAACTCCAATGTCATTTGAGTAACTGATGAAATCATTATTAAGAATACCACCAACAAAGAGGTCCTCACGGTTATCCAGAAAACTTTGCTTGCCAGTTTTGAGCAAATAAAAGTACTGTTGTTGGAGTTATTTCCTGGACTGAAAATTACTTTAAAATTTTTGTTTTCAGTAAAACCATGTCCCTTCCTAGATGACGATCATTTTGTTCTGCTTATTCTTTGGTACATTTGTGGCTCACATCAGTCAATGAGAGAAAATTTATTTCCTTGCAGAAAACAGGGATGGGGTACATATCTGCGCAGAGGTATAGTTGGGCCACACTGCACTTGGTGCGCGCTTTGTGTTTTCCACACACCCCCCTCCATGGTGCCTTGACCCCCCGCCTTTCCTCCTTGCTCACACTTGCCGGTGAAGCGGCACGCAGTCTGGGAGAAGTGGCCTGTTCCCTTCCAGGCTGGCAATGGCCTGGTGGGAACTATACTTCCCATGAGAACTTGGGGATTACAAGGTCTCTCTGGGAAGTGTAGTTACCACCTGGCCGTTTTCAACCTGAAAGAGCTGGGCTACTAAACCTGCACTGTTTCACTAGAGGTCCATCAGTATGTGGGGGAGAGATGCCTTACAGGGGGTGGGGAGCAATTTTCTGCCCTCCCCAGCTGTGTGCTCAGTGCAACATGCACTGCCACCCCCTGGTAGCTCCACCTCTGTTTGCATATAATGTAGCATCTGATCTGAGGTCCTCAGGGTTTCCATTAGCACACTAGACAGGTGGGTTCCCAAAACTCAGTCTCTCATTTTTCAAAATTCAAAGTGAGAATTTGAAACCCATTATCCCCAGTACCTTCACTCCTTCTTGTCATGTGGTCAACATTTCTTTCCACAGGAAAGCCAGAGCTTTCATCAGCCCCAGATATTCAGATTAGATTCCCGCAGCCAACAAAACTGAAAGAGATTGCATACCCAGGCATTTTTGAAGAGGACTGTGCAATGGACTTCAAGGAAAAGGGTAATTTTAAATTGCAGTTCTGTCTAAGGAAAGAATTGTTTACCTTCAGAGTATGGCACAGGAAGCCTAGGAACAGGAGTCATCTGATTGGCTGTGGTTCCTGCACTCTGATTTGACTAGTAACAGTGTGATGTAGAAGGGAAAGAAGGTTATCTCCCTCATGAGTACAATCTCAAAATGTTGGTCTGAATCATTTGTGCTGTTAAGAGCTGATTGCCTTAGCTGAGTGAAAACTAAACATCTCTGATGGAATAGTTCAGTCAAAGTGTATCATGGCAACTATTGTCAACAGCCTGAGTGCTGGGAGAAAGCAATTATACATTGAGCAAGTGTACTAGAGGGTCAAGTGAAAATCATATAAATCAGGAGAGGAATATCTTCTAGGTGGAGAAGAGTTCCTGTGTACCCGTGGGTCTGGGATATAAGGATTTGCTTTAAGTTTATCTCAGTGGAGAGTTTATGTTTTATTTTTGAGAGTTGATCTAATGGGAGGGCTGAATGAGTGTACTGTGGATAAGCCTATGTTAGGACCCGTGTGTAGAAACCATAAGCCAGTACCATCTAAGATAAGGGAACTGTGAAAACTTGGTAACATCTATGAAACCAATATCTAAGCTGAACTCTGAGTAATGTTAAGTGTTGTACTGAAGAAAGGGGCCCACGCGAGGGGGGGGGACTTGGAGTCCACCCTGGGCTCCATTTTTGCTTGCTACATCTCTGGCTGAAACTTCTCAAGAAGTGAAAATAGAACAGCTTGTTAAGTTTAAATTCATAGAAGAGAGACTGTACAAAGTGTCTATGAGGTGTAAATGTGCTGCTGTCTGGGAGAAAACAATTAGGGATACCCAGGAAATACCGGATGCTACCATTACACATGAATCAACAGTTTACGCCCATTTGGGAATGAATAAAACTAGGCTCATTCCGCACATGCAGAATAATGCACTTTCAAACTGTTTTCAGTGCTACTTGAATGGCAAAATCCACTTGCAAACAGTTGTGAAAGTGGTTTGAAAACGCATTATTTTGCGTGTGCGGAAGGGGCCATAGAGAGGCTGGAAGCTGGGTTTTATTGGATTAACATGGGGAAGGACATTGGTGAGTTTTGCAAGTCCTGTGCTGAATGTCGGCTAGTGAGCAAGGCAAAGGACATCTTTATGTGCTTATCAAGAGTCTATCTTACCTTGTTCAGTAGACTTGTGAGCTGTCAGATGTGATTCTGCTAAGTGGGAAATTGTGTGGCTTCTACCACCATCTCCAACCACCTTCATGCTCCACTAAGGCTTATTGTACTGCAGATTTAGGTGTAGACTGCTCATATTTTCCATCCTCCCCCATACATGAGCATGGAAAGATAGATGCCTCCAAAGAGGCTTGTATTACTGGGCATTCTTTTTTTATGTATTAAAATACTTCACATTAAACTTATGCAACTCAAGACAGATCACAAATAACTGAGGGTTTTTCTAGATGTTACTTTAATTCCATGTGTCTTAATTTCATAAAATGCCAATTACATACTCACACGTTCGATTTGCAAAGGAATCTAAGGGCTAACCTATATATTACAATGGATACAAGTTGTTTGCTGCTTTGAGATACATGGTAAATGATTTTACAGCCAATGCACTGGTTTTATTGTGATAAATTAGTTTTATCAGTTATTTAACTTTTATAATAATTTTAATCCTTGACGTAGAAATCTTGAGCAGATTTTGTAGAGTTAAGGTAGAATACAGAAATACACAATACACAATACTGTAATACACAATATTGTAATACACAAATGATTTGACACTTCTGTGTCCTTTTTTTGTTGTAGATCATAAAAACACAGAAGCAGAGTGGGAGTCGTCCCCTCTTTCTAATGCTGGTAAGCTTCAAATGTGGTTTTTTTTCCCCTAAAGGTTGTTGATTTTGTGTATGGATTTCCAGGTTGGGATGCCCAGACAAATGTCAGTTATACCCAGCAGCTCATATATAACATAGCTAACTCTGTAGAGGATAGCATTGTGATACTGTAGCTGCAGAAGAAACCTGCAAGAGGGCCAGATGAAACTCAAAGGCCTCTTCTGCAGATGCAGAATAATGCTCATTCAATCCACTTTCACAATTGTTTGAAAGTGGATTTTGCTATTGCACAGTAAATTCCAGCTTCAAAGTGCATTGAAAGTGGATTGAAAGTGCATTATTCTCCATGTGTGGAAGGGGCTGCAGTGCCCAGAGCTGCTCAGAGGGTGTTGATTTTGTGGTATTCAAAGAATAAATAGGTTGTATCAGTGAATTTCCCCCAGCATTAAGCCCAGTGGTGGGATTCAAAGGTTGAATTCCCACTGGAAAATTTTACGCAGATCAAAACCAGTTTGTAGTGAAACCATGCCCTCTTCATCGGTGTTTCTACCTCCCCACCGCAGCGTGCACACAGCAGACACACCTGGTTCCAGAACTCTTAGTAATCCCCACTACCAGGCGATCTCGTTTCGCCGGTCTCCCCTGATTGGCTGGCGTGCCTTGATGGGGCGGGACCTTTTTCCCTGTGGGAACATATCTTGTTTGGGCATGATCGAAAAAAAGCTAGTGTTTTTATGTTTAACATTCACTTTTACGAATATTTACTGTGTGAACATTTAACGATTCAACAGTTACACGTTTGACCAGTTAACGTCCTTCCGCATCCCCTTCTGCTCTCACTCGCCAATTGCAAAAGCAAAAACAAACCCCAGGAAAGGCTGGCTGCATGCGCATTGCATCAGCGCTGGCAGAGCATTGATTGGTTGCCCAATTTTTGCGTCACGCTCCGCGGCGGGAAATGAGTCAGGGTTTCAACCCTTGTCCCTTCCCTCGGATCGGCTCTGAACCGTGCCAATGAGGTTTATCCCACTTGCAAGCAGGTCCTGCCGGGAAGCAAAATAAGGGGGAGAACGAGCGCTAGAAACTGGAAGAATCCATGTCTGCCACGCAAGCAATGGGGAGGTCCTCCCTGAAACCTGGTTAGTTTGCGTCCTGAAACCTGGCTAAGAAGGTAGTGGGAGGGATTACGACCAAGAATTTAACAACTGAAGTTTGTTTGCAGAAGCACCATTTTAATAACCAGTTCTGCTGCTGAAGTGAAAGTGCGAACCTGCTGAATGCCATGCAGCTGGATAAGCCTCCTCCACATGTTTCTCCTCCCCATTTTTGTTGGGCAACAATTTTGCATGACATTTCTTGCACTCATGTGGCTATGTATTAAAATAGAGCTTTTCAGTAAAGGACACTCCCGCATTTAAAACAATTCAAATGCATCAGCCTAGTCCTAGTGTAAACAAATAGCACCGAAAATAAGGCAACTCAGATTTTAAATTAATTTGAGATATGCTAGATGCTCTTCGCATCCCAAATCACCTTTTTTTCTTTTATAAATGAGGGTTTCATAAGTTATTACAAAAGTTAAATGTCTGAATTGTGCTAGTCTGAAAAATAAGGCAAGACATGTAAGGCAGAGAGGGCAGTGTCTCCTTATCAAGTTCAGTATATTTTGAAATAGCATCCAATTTTGGCAACCTTTGGTAACATTTCAAAATTGGAAACCTGACATCAGGGTGCAAAGCAGTCTAGGGCAATGGTGGCGAACCTATGGCACTCCAGATGTTCACGGACTACAATTCCCATCAGCCCAGTCCATGAACATCTGGAGTGCCATAGGTTCGCCACCACGGGCCTTGGAGATCCCTGGAACCTCTGTCTGCACCTAAGTAGTTACCCAACAGTGATCATCTCCCTCAGTCCCAATGAACCTGCCCAGTTAAGAGGCATCCGGGACACCTTGAGGCATCTTGCACCATCTTCCCAGGCCAGCCCTTCTTGGAGCAAGGCAGGATTCAGAAGCAGAACTTCTGCAGCCCTCCTTGGAGCCCTCATTGCCCTGCAGTGACAAGGGCAGCATGACTTCATATCTTCTCTCATACTGCCTCTGCTGATTTAGAGCTGCTCAGGTGGTGTTGAATGGCTCTGGGAAGCAGGCTTTCATGAACATTCTCCAAGCAGCATTGACAGCAAAAAGGGGGCAAGATGTCTGCACCCTCCAGTTCATGTATTCAGCTCAGCTTTCTACCTTCCACCCACATCCTGTTCTTAGCAAATTATATTTTCACCCCTCGACTTTAGAGGAATGTATGGTTGAAGGATTGCACAGCTGGAATCAACTGGGTGTAGTGGATTTTCCGGGCTGTGTGGCCGTGGTCTGTGTGCCACGGAAAGAAACGCATCTTACTGTGACTTACCTCTGAAGATGCCAACTATAGATCCAGGCAAAACACTGGGAGCAAAAACTACCAGATCACAGCTACACAGCCCGAAAAGCCCACAACAGACTCTCTCAGTTATCCACCCACATGCCAAACTATGAGAGAATGACTTCTGTGTGATTGCAAGTGGCAACTGGTTGCATACTGTAGACTGAACTGGTCCCAAAGCTTTCAGGAGTCAGAGAACAACAACTTCTTTTCTTGCCAGGCTGTGCCTCCTTTTCCGATTCCTGTCATTTTTGTGACTATTTTGTTGCTGTTTCTCAGAATACAAACCACAGCACTCCTGCTTTCGTGTGCAAGAAGAATGTGTGAGTGACACAAAATGTAACAAGCAATTCTCTGCCTACCTTAGCGATTGCCAAGTGCGTCAAACACCATGCCGCGTGGATCAATGCAAAAGAGCACTAAGAAACTTCTACCTAAACATGCCTTTTAATGTCGCCCAGAAGTTGACATTCTGTGACTGTGAAGAGTTGGATGAAAACTGTCTTCACTTCTCAAAAGAGCTGCTTCATGGCAAGCTGTGCACTGACTTAGTTCCAGCTCGTTCATGTCACAGCTTGTTTCAAACATGTCAAGCTAACAGGCTCTGCCAGTAAGTATGGTGACACATTTGTTCATGTTCAGTTAGTCCAAAAAGCCATAACAGAGCTCTGGGTCATATGCATTTTATTGCATTTCAAAATTATCCTTAAGTCTGCAAAATCAGTTGCTTTCCAAGCAATATGCAATAATCCAGAATCATTTAATTTCTTTAAAAATATTTTTGTGATTCCTTTATTTATTAAAATATTTATACCCCACTTTTGCTTATGGTGCAAAGTGGGCTTCATCCAAGGTGGACTTCATCCTTGGAAACTCAAGACAAGTGTAGGTTGTATATTTGAAACATTTAATTTTAACTGTGCAGCTAATGAATCCCACAAGCCGAGCGAATGGTGATCTGCTCTATGAGAGGAAACGGTAAGCACCAACTTCTACAGACCCGAGGTTTGGCTTGGCATGCACAAGAATAAGGTGACAGAAAAAAGAGGTTTTATGAGGGACTGAACTCCCCCAGGCTGCAGGTGGGAGATTCCAGCTTTGCATGTTTTTTTCACATAAAAACCTTCTTGCAAACAGAAAACTAGCAGTAGAGCCAGTCTCTTTGCTCGTTGTGCTGATTTTGTTTGCAAGGGATTTTTAACCTAGATGAGTGTTCAAAAATGTGATTGCTTTGCTAGATCTTGTATAAGGTCTGTGATTTATGCCCTGTATTCACATCCAAGTTGGATGATATAATGAGCTTTACATGGGGCACTAGTCCAAGTTTCAACCACTGTAAAACAAGGAAGCTTCATTACTTACAGGATTGTGTCTACCACGTGCTGAAATTTCTGCACTGGCTGCCAGAGGTGTACTGGGGGTAAATGGCACCCTGAGACAAATTGTCTCCAGACGTCCCCCCGCCGCGTCCCGTCCCCTCATTGCTGCCGGCACCCTCGGATGACACATGGTCAAGGGCTCTCGAAAACCATGAGGCAACAGGAAGTCCTGCTCCCCAAGCCCCACCCCCAGCCTAGTGCTTATAAAAGCAGGTCTCCGAGGCCGGGGATTGTAGTCTGTTGTGGCCTGTCCTGAGGGGAGGTCAGAAGGGACTGCTGGCTGCCTGCTGGGAGCCCAGCTGGCAAGAAGGAGCCAAGGGGGGGTAGACCTTGCCCATGTTCATGGCGACATGGGCAGGGTCAAGGGCCCTCATCGCCAATGAAGCAGCAGGAAGTCCTGCTGCCTCCTTCAAGCGCCCTCAATCCTGCCCATGTGTCATCGACATGGGTGGGGTCAGGGATGCTGGGAGGCAATGAAACAACAGGAAGTCCTGCTGCCTCGTCATCTTTGAGCACCCTTGACCCTGCCCATGTGTGATTGACATGGGCAGGATGGAGGGTGCACGGCTCCGCCCCCACTGCTGGCTTCCTGGTCATGCGGGGGCCAGTTTTGCACTCCCATGTGACCAGGGCCCTTTCCCCACTTACCTTTGTGGGCCCTTTGCTGCGTGCTGCTCTCAGCGCGCGGCATCTCTGGCATGTGCCCGGGCGTCCCCATGTACGGGGTCATCAAAAGGTGCCATTTTGAGGAGCGTCAGGGATGCGGCACGCTGAGGGGGCGCGAGAGCGGCAGCGTCAGGGCGGCGGCGCTGACGCCGCCCCTGTAGTGGGCAGTGCCCCGGGACCCCGCGCTACTTGAGGAGAGTAGCGCAGGGCTTAAGGTAAGTGGGGAAAGGGCCCAGAAGAGTGGTGCCTAGGGACAACGGGTACCCCTTGTCCCTAGGTAACTACACCACTACTGGCTGCCCCTTACTGGGAACAATTCACAGCAATGTTTCTCACCTTTTAAACCCTAACAGTGCAATCCTGTGTAGAATTACTCCAGTCTAAGCCCACTGAAATCAATGGTGTATGTCTATATAAGACTGTGTTGTAAATGGCTTAGCATTAAGACATCACACTGTGTTCTCTTGTTTATTAAGATCTTTCTCTAAACTCTCTTTGTCTGAACCAGTGGAAGTGAGGCGGGTAGCAACGAGAGACAGGGCTTTATCAGTGTTGGTACTCCATTACTCTTGGAGCTCACCCAGCATCTACAATGATAGTCTTTAAGTGCCAGGCTAAAACCTGCCATTAACTGTTTGCCGTGCCTATAACTGAAATGATACCCCTTCTTTTTGTGGTTAATTGGTTGTAGTTTATATTCCCCATCTATCTGAATAAAGTTTTTATGACCCATGTACATGTTTCTAAGACAAATTTACATTGCTGGTATTCTTTAGTACAGGATTTAGTACATATAGACTTGCATGGTTTTATTGTTGGAGATTAATTTCATTTTACTTAATTATTTTTACTGATTTGGTAATATATTGTTTCAAAAGTGTGTGTTTGTGTATATACATGCCAATTCTAACTGGTATCTGGAAAGGCAATACAGATATGTAAACAAATAACGGTGTTCCTCTGCTGTGCTATCATTTTTATACCCCACTTTTGCTGTATCTGTATATGCTGTATCGATTTGCTGCCTTAACTAACTAGGGACTGGAGCTCCAGTAACTAACCAGGGACTGCAGTCAAATGCAGTCACTAACTAACCAGGGACTGCAATCCAGTCAAAATTGATCATTTTTGGGTCCCTTTGCTTTCAGTGAAAGATCCAGATTGTGGGGGCAGGGGAGCGCTGTTTTTCTGGCATCACCCTGCCTTCTCCAAAGGGCTTTCCTGAAGTGTAGGAAACCTGAAAACAAAAAGTAAACAATGAACTGGCACAAACTTTCCTTAGGGAATTACGGAGATATGCCTCGAAAAATGTAGCATTTCTTCAAGGTCTGCTCCATTGGTGTATGGGGGCTGGGTGAGCAGTGGATACTGATTAAAGTTGGCTCCACCCACTGGCATGCCTGTACCACACCAACACAGCTTTCTGCAATGATGGCAGAGTCTAAGGAAATGACTTCCAGGTCAGGTGCTTTGGAGCTGCATGGCCCTTCCTGCCTGGGTAAGTCACCTCCACACACACTGTGCATTTGTGGGATAGGGACCCACGCCAGTGCATGGTTGCACCAGCTCCAGAGTTGGGTCCACCCCCACCCCTGGATTGGGCTGCCCAGCATTCAATTTCTCCTATTGAAATGGACACTAAATGCCTAACATGGATCAATCTATGTTTCCACCCCATTTCATTTGTCCTTAAAAACCTCTTTGCTAATCTTTCATTTTTGCTGCATTTACAGCAATCAGGAACAGCAGGAAAAAATGGTCCTGTTTTATATTTCTACAGGGAGAAATACAAAGTGTTTACATCAAAGTGTTTAAACGATATCTCCCAATCATGTCTTGAAAATAAGAGCTGCGTAAAATATTTGGACACCAAGGATTTTAATTGCTCTGATAGTGATGAGTGCAGAAGAGCTTATATTGACATGTGGGGAATCCTCCGTCCTGTGAAGTGTACTTATGATGTGAGATCACCTGTGGAACAATCGTCATCATTCAAGCTGTTTTATCATATCATCCAAAGAAGCCATTCTCTTGGCTTCCAGTAAGTCTAACATAAAAACAGCCTTGCAACCAAGGGTCCCATTTAGGCCAGCATTCCATTTTCCTAAAGTGGAAGACCACAGTCTTTATAACGCCTACAAAAAAATTTTTGTGTGTGTAATTCTTTTTTTAAAAAAAAACAACAACTCCATGTTTCTTTTTAAAACTTTGTTAGGGTTCTGGTCCACCAAGTTGCAAGGGAAGAGAAGTGAGGGAGGGAAGAGAGGGAGGGGCAACATGCAAGGGACGGGAGGGAAGGGCCAGGCACCCTAGATTCCCTGAATACTGCGATTACAGTTAAGAAAACCAGGCACACATTACTCAGGTGTAAGCTCGGTATAGCAACCATGACATACTTTGAATGGCTGTGTCGCACCCCTCAGAGGGTTTCCTCAGAAGCGAAACCCATTGCCACCAACCAAACTTACTCCCAGGTAAAGGATCATGGCCAGCCAGAATAGATGTGTGGGAGGGGAGCCTTTCCATTCCCCCCCCCCCCAAGGAATGCGGGCACACGCATCACTGACATCACACAGTATCAGGCTGCGTGTTTGCATGAGCACATACTGCTGGCCTCTGCAGTTGATTTGCTGCTACTGTTCCTTTCCCATTTCACGACAATAAGCCACAGCAATGCGTGGCCGGGCCACGCTAGTTACAGATAAAAGGACAGATGGAAAAATGCAGTGTTCTTTTTGGTAAAGAACTTCACCAAACTTTTAACTTTAAAAAATAAGACTTTGAGTATGCTATCAGTATGCCACTACAAAGATTGACCATGGAGTCCTAAGTAGAGTTTTTCCCTTCTGCATTCATCGAAATCAGTGGGCTTAGAAGAGTGTAACTGCTTTGGATGACACTGTCATATTGTGGCCAATTCAAAGAAGGAAATGGTTATATGAAAAAAGGAAGCCCTTAATAATGGCAATACTGACAAACATAAAAGGACAACTTTTGATGATGAGTACCACCACCACAATCAAATCACATCTCATTAGCACTTGCTATTTCCCTCAGGCCTCTAAACCTTCACAAACCATTTCCTGCTCAAGAATTGCATTAACCCAATTGATAGGACAGGAACAAAAGCTGCTGTTATTTGACCCTCTTGTCACATAAGGACATTTTCTCCTCTGTTAAACTAAAGGACGGCTGCTCATCCAATGCTATGAATTCAGTATATGTCCAAGTACATGCCCAAGTAATACAGAAATGTGATTTCTTCTTAACAATACAGTCCAGAAAGCTTGTGTTGTTGAATGATTGTGTTTAGGGCAGTATTTTACTGTATTGTAATTTCTTCTGTGAAATTTTATCGGAAAGCCTCTTGTGGAGCTTTTGCTGGTAAAGAAATGAATGGGTGAATAGAATTAGCACCCAACAATGCTGTATCATCTCCTGTTTTTAGGTCAAATAGCAGGGAGAAAAGCTGAGAATTGGCCATTATTTACAGAACTACCGGAAACAAAGTCTTCTGCAACACAAAAGAAGTCCTTTTTTGATGGTAGGCTTGGTTTACATTTTTTTTAAATGTACCATGAAGGTCATTTCTGGGTTTATTTTTTTAATGGAAAACAATGGAGAATCTACTGTACCAAAGAATTTTCAAAATGCAAGAAGTAAAGTTATATGGTACTCTTTTTCCAGTAAAAATGTTTGAAAGTAAAAGGGCATGGAGAGGGAAATTGTGATACATGGCCTGAATTATGAGACTGAGTATTTTTTAAAGCAAAAGGTAGAAAGAACCTTCTAGAAACAAGTAGGAAAGTAAATATTGGGTGTGAGGGGAGGGAATCATCCAAGAAATGCAGCCTACCAGTTGGCAATGTTGCCTGTTGGTTTTAAAATTCAATTTCTATATTTTAAATTATCATGCCTGATTTTTCAAATGCATAACATTTCATTCATCCCCAGGGAAAGGCCTCAGCCAAATTCTGTTTCTGTAATGACATGTCTGTTGCTGTAATGACATGTATTCAATGTGAACAAGTCAAACTCTTTCGTTATATCTTGGAATGTTTTCCCCTGGCTACTTTATTGATCTTGTGCCTTTGTTAAGTGAAGACGTTTCATTTCAGAAGGCATTTAATTCCATTAACCTTTTAATTGATAGGAAAATTGAATAAAGTGTCATGATGATACTCTTTTAGACAGAATGTATAAGCCAGATCTTTAAAAACACTGCTACTGGTAGGAATTATGTTGCAAATTGTCTGTTTTTCTGGTACTGGTTTTGAATGAGGGTCCTATTAATGGTGACTTTCATGTATTTATGTATATTCTACATTGCCTTGCATATGTTGTAGTAAAATACATAATTCACAACTTTCTGAAACAAATTAATATAAATTGGATCCTACCTTTCAGTTTGGTAGAATCCTATGAGGCGTATGGGGAGGAAATGGCACCTGGGGACAACTCCTCCGACCCTCCCCATGGGTCACAGAACCCTGCCTCCCGCACATCGTGGAGCCCCCCCCCCCATGTCCCTGCTGCCAGCTCCTGCTCTTCCCAGGGCCCGGGGAGGGCAGAAGCCTGCCTGCAGGGAGCCCAGGAGGGTGAAGTGTTGCTGCCACCTGTCGTGAAGCCCCACTCCCTCCCCCGCAGAGTCTGGGGGGAGACACTTTAGTAAAGAGAAAACAGCGTCATGTACATACTTTTTTTTAAAATGTACATACTTTTGACTATCTTCTCCCTGGCCCCCCAGCCCAACAACTGAAAACATTGGAGAAATTCATGTACAGAGGGATTCTATATACACAAGACAGTCAATGGAAAAGTCAATCGTATCAGATTAATTAATAAATTCTAAATTGACGCTAGTCTTTCAAAACTGATGTTAATAACCTGTTATACAAAGATCGCTGTCCAGTTCAAAATTCATACTGCATCCAAAAGGGTGATAACTATAAAGTTGGCATGAATTGTCTTCCAAATTGTTGGAACTGAGATGATTTCAATTAGTTCTAAAATGCCATTGTTTACAACTGCAGGGGAAATGGAAATAACTTCTGGTGGTGGCAAGAAACACTAACAGTCATTTATTTAGCTAATGAATTTTAAGTATATAATTCCCAGCTTTATGTAGTAGAAAATGGCCTGCTCCAACAACTTACTTATACCAAATATTTGCTTATTAGGCTTCAGTACCAGTGCCTGTGGTCGAAAATTCTCACACTGGCTCACTGATGGATCCCAGTGGAATAATCACAGGTTTCCATCTCTCCATTTCAATAACTCTGCCACACACCCCAGGGCTAACAAAGCCCTTTACAAATGCCTTAAAACTAATTTGCTGATGCAGGAAATCATCAGTTATCTTGGGTCACCATGTGCTAGTGCAGCCACTGGGAACTTCTGAGGAATGTATTTATGCAACTCCTTGCGATAACAGTCATGATCCAGCCAATATTAAGGACTCTAAAATCTTGACTTCAGTGGGAGAGACTCATAGTGCAATGCTATCATGACTTCAGTGAACCAACATGTAATTCTGCTTTAGGCTTGCACTACATGAAAAGATTTTGCCTTCTGAAATCAATGGATAAAAACATACAACTTTGGATCATGCCATACATGGAATGCTGCTGCTTAACTCTCATGAGATGCTCTTTCAGTAATATTTACTTTTTTCTTTCTTTTTTTATTTGGAAATTAAATTCTAGGTGACACGCTCTATGTTGCTATGTATTCATGTTGCACAATTCTTATCCTGGGATTAGTTTTGCTGGCTTTACTTAAAACCAGGTAACATCTTCAGTATTCTTTACCTATGTGTGGATGCCAAAAGAATAGGACAGGGGATGTGTAGGGTGGATGGGAGGCGTTTTTTCCAGAGTATTCAACCGCTCAAATCTTCAGTCATCTTATCTGTGATTTCAATAAGTCATGATTTCCAACATGAACAGAAATATGTGAGGAATGTTGTATAGAAGAGAATGAGAAACGCAATGAGGCATTTATTTATTTATTTATTTGGGTGCTGTGTGGTTTCCGGGTTGTATGGGCGTGTTCTAGCAGCATTCTCTCCTGACGTTTTGCCTGCATCTGTGGCTGGCTTCTTCAGAGGATCCTCTGAAGATGCCAGCCACAGATGCAGGCGAAACGTCAGGAGGGAATGCTGCTAGAACACGCCCATACAACCCGGAAACCACACAGCACCCAAGTGACTCCGGTCGTGAAACCCTTCGACAATACATATTTACTTACTTACTTACTTACTTACTTACTTACTTACTTACTTACTTACTTACTTACTTACTTACTTACTTATTTATTATTTTAATTTGATATACCGCCCCATCCCTAAGGGCTCTGGGCGGTATACAATTTGATACCAAAATCACATCAACAATCAGTAAACCCTGATAAAATCATAAATTACATCTCAGTTAAAACATTTTAAACATCCAGTAACTCCACAGCTTCACAATCCAATTATCAATATCAGAATCAGTAGCCCAGCTCAGCTCAATAGCAATCGATCTCAAATATAGTTCCAAGGGTGGAATGGAAGATAAGGAACGGCACCTCAACGGCTGGCCTCCCCAAAAGCCCGGCGGAACAATCTCGAAGCCCTTACAGGCCCTGCAGAATTGTTCTAAGTCCTGCAGGGCCCTGATGGTCGGGGGGAGGTTGTTCCACCAGGTAGGGGCCTGGGCATGTCATGTGTTGTATCAAATCACATTGTTAAATTACAAAAAAGCAGAAATATTGTAGAAATAGATGGCTTAAAATTCATCTCATTGAAGTCTTTGACTTCTGTGAAGTAAAGGACATGATCCAGTCCACTTCTCATCAATTTCAACAAGAGAAACATTAGTCAGTGGAATATAAACATTACCTGGATCATTTCTCATGATTATAAAGTAAATGAGACCAGCTATTGATTTTCTCTTAGCTACCAAAACAATTCACATATTCTGAATACTGAAAACAATGTTTGGCAAGAAGAGCCTCATCATTCAATATATTTTTGTTTGTTTTCAGAGATTTTGCAAAGCAGGCTAAGAACCCATCACCTGCTCATCTATCAGAGAGGCTTATGATTCCTCAGCAACCATGGGTCGTCAACTGTGTGGATAACAATCTTTCAGGCTCCTCTTGCAGCCAACCCCTTACAATTCTATCATGAAAGACCTCTTGAAAAAATGACTAACATTATACTCTTCTGCCTCTTCATCAAGTGCTTAGCATCTCATTATATGAGAGAGCACCCAGAGAGTACGATTTCACCATGTATTGTTTGCTGCAATATCATGATGATGTGCATTGAGACCTTGTGCATGATGTACTGCCGGGGAGCTGTCTGAGGTTGGAACTACATGTTCTCTTGGTAAAGTCATATTCTGAAACACGAGTTGTCCCATCAATTCTTCCTTGCAAATGGGATCACCTCCCTCCCCTCAAGCTTGAGAACAGTGGTCTGGGGGACAATTATAACAAAAAGACGCACGGGGTATGGGCGGGGTTAGATAAGTATCCTGTTCTACCTGCCATTTCTCCTCCCCACCCCATATTTTAAAAATTATCCAATTTCTCTGCCCCCAACTATTTAAGAGTTGTGCTCTTGACGTAACTGGGAATGGTATTGTTGCCCAAATAATGTTCTGTGTCAGGTCTGTCAAGTGGAGAACACCCCCAAAATGTGATGACCTCTAAAGCAGGGATAGGGAACCTGCGGCTCTCAGATGTTCAGGAACTACAATTCCCACATCAGGGCTCTCACCAGCATGGCCAATTGGCCATGCTGGTAGAATTGATGGGAATTGTAGTTCCTGAACATCTGAGAGTCAAGAGGCCCCAAATTCCCCGCCCTAAAGCACCATGGGTTCAGGGGTAAGAAGGAACAGTTATATAGAGACATTCTTACTTGTTTCTTCAAAAACGTTCTTACTTTACGTATTTTGTTTTGCTTTGATTTGTATTGTGTACTGCAATTTAATGGTATGGGTGATTTTATGCTGCTGTTTTTAATTTTTGATCTATTGCATTATTGGTTTTAATGACACAAACTACCCTGGAAGTTCATAACTGAATCTAGAGGATAAGCAATTGTTAAAACCTACTAAATAAATAAATGTGTTGTTTTTTGCTGCAGAAATTAAACCCTTCAAAGGTAGCCAAGTTGTACAATAAAATAAGCATCACCTAGCACAACATTTACTATGAATTGCAATGTATCCAACGTAGTGTCAATTATTCAATATATTGTTCAATGTGGCATGTTCATGCTTCTTCTCTGTGTCAGCTGTCAGGTTGGTTTCAGATTTCTGCAATCCAAACCATACTGCATTGTGTGTTGGATGTATTGTATTGATTTATAATCTCCCTTGAGTCGCAGCAAGAAAGGCGAACTATAAATAGCATGATAACTTAAATAAAAGAAATGATAATAAAATATGCTAATTGTATTCCCATTTCATTAGAAGCTTTATTTCAAAGACATCTTATCCTGATACTAGCATAGAAATAGATATTTATTTATTCATTCAAAAGATTCAGAAACCCACCATTCTCCCAGGTAATTGATCCCCAAGGTGGGTAATATAAATAAAAATGATTACCGTATATACTCATGTATAAGTCGACCCGTGTATAAGTCGAGGCACCTACTTTTACCACCAAAAACTGAGAAAACTTATTGACTCGTGTATAAGTCTAGGGTGGTAACTCCAAAGCAGGGGGGCAGGGAAGAGCTGGGGTGCCCTCTCCCTACCAGATCGCCCCCCACCACCACCGCCTCCTGGATCCCCACAGCAGCCCCAGCCCTTGGCTGCTCTGGTGTTTCCTTGCTTGCAGTCAGAGCATTCGCCTTGCTTGGCTGCTCTGGTGTTTCCTTGCTTGCAGTCAGAGCATTCGCCTTGCTTGGCTGCTCTGGTGTTTCCTTGCTTGCAGTCAGAGCATTCGCCTGCTTTTGGGGTTTCCTTGCTTGCAAGCAAGGAAACACCAGATCAGGTGGGGGCAGGGAAGAGCTGGGGCCACCCATGATGCTGGGCGCACGCCTGTGGGGTGCACAGCAGGCTCCTGCCCACTGCGCCCCACCGCCCATCCGCTGCTGCCACTGCTCACTACTCAGCCATCTTTTTCTTTCCCCACAGGGAAGCTGCCGCTCCCTGAAACTGAGCCTGTAGAGCCTGTGGGGAAAGAAAAAGATGGCTGAGAACTCGAGATGAAGAAGGGATGATATATACGGCGTAAGCTGTTAGTATTTTGCGATAGAAGTCGAGGAGGGCTTTTTCAGCACAAAAAATGGGCTGAAAAACTCAACTTATCTGCAAGTATATACGGTAGACAAGAATATCAAGGAATGTACAAGGCATCTTGAAGGCCTTTCTAAAAATGTTCCATTCTAAAACTCCAAAGATAGATGCAGATCTTCTAATATCTTCTGGAAGGTGGTTCTAAAACACCAGAACATCCACTGAAAAACCACACAGGTAGGCAGCAGTTAAGGTTTCCATTTGCCCAGCTTCAAACTCCTGCCCTCAAAAAAATCAGTAGTGGCAAATAAACAGCACCTTTTAGAGAACAATACTCCATATAGCATATTTACATCAAGTTTCAAACATTACAAATGAATTCGTTTTCCGTTTTCATAAATGGAAAACGAATTCATTTATATGAATTTCAACTCATTATAAATATGCTGTGTGGAATCTGCATTAGTCTTCATGGTAAAGAGTCCATTGTAGGACTAAAGGACAGGCTGCACCATTCAGCCTTAGTGGCTGGCATGCAGCGTGATGAAAAGAAAAGATGGTAGCCAACAAGGAACAAGTAGGCAGTGCCCCGCCAACTAATAGAATTTTCTTGTGAAACAAACCCCAGTGCTACTGTTAAGTGCTGAAGAGAGAAAGTAGCAAGTGTTGCCTAGCTTAACAGTTATGAATATATTTGTCAAAATAGCGATGGGGAATTACTCAGCTTGGCAGTGCGAGAGGCAGGCTAGGTGGGATATTTTAGACAGCTATACCAGAATTGGCTTTTGAAACGTTTCACAGAGAATGCACAAGAGACCAAACTGTAGTTTAAAATACTTTTACATAAATTTTGGTTGCAAACAATCACACAGTAAGATATGGAAAAGCATACATACAGTTCCTAAGTGATATAAAAAGGGAGGGGAGGGATAGGTCTGGATGATAGAATTGGGAGAGGGAGGAGGACTTATACATTACCTAAATTCAGTTGAAGAAGTTCTTGGAGAAGGCAAGGGTTTCTATGCCAGCATAGAAATCCAGGCGAAGGACGATATATCGTTTCTCAAACCAACTAGACCAAGACAGGTTTAGCCAGTAAAGAGCACTGAGGCTATGGTGCACAGTACTTTTATACCCTTTTGCACAGGTAGGGGTGGGAACTAGTAAGTTTTATTTTCATTTTCCTGCATCTGTTGGGATTTCCCATGCTGGGATTGCTGGCTTGAGCTAATTAATAGCTTTATTGTTTTTAAGTGTTGGGATAATAGAGCAAATTGCTTTCTTGATTACATCGAGAGCTCTGAAAGGCTTTATGCAGAGTAACTTCTTGAAGCCTCTGCCCAGGTATTCAAATTTGGCTGAGGCTTGAGTGAATCAGGAAGGGATGGATTGTTAGGGAGATCGTATCTAGAGGTGAAGGAAATGCAAGCAAGGAGCAATTGTTGAGGAAATGGTTTCTCAAAGGTAGATTAAATATAACGTCCAGTATCAGGTCTTAGGGATCCATTGTGTTACAATAGCTTAGCAGGGTGTGGTAATCAAGATATGTCCATGGTCCATGAGGCTTCCAGATTCTATTGACTGGCGTAACTCATTCACTGATCTAATCTTGCAAAACAGACCTATTGCTTCAGGCCTGCTTTTAGGTTTGGCACACTCTGATACTCACACACCCAAATATGAGAAGTTGGCATCTGCCAATACAGTTTTACAGGAAAATAATATGAAATCCATATTTCAGCAATGTGGGGTATGAGGGCAGGGCTAACACAAGCGACAGCAGGCGTGGCTAGTTGACTTCACTGGTGTGATTGTGTTTTCGGCCCCATACTGGCCCCGTGAAGCCCCCAGCCCAGCAGTGCCCCGCCCCTTCTCACTTACCTGAACAACAACATGGGGCTGAAAAGGCCTCTTCACGGTTCAGAAGGAAAAAAACTGCCTGACAGACTATACTTTAGGAGACTTGTGGTGGCCCAAAAGTCTCCTGGGAACTGTGAATTCCTCAGGCAGTTTATGAATATAAATAAACCGCGGTCTCAAAGTACTAAAAGGAACATAAATAATAATGGGGAAGGGGATGAATGATATTGTTAACCCGCACGCAGTAGCGGGGGGGGCTATGGGGGGTTGTGGGGAAGGGGAGGGCTGGGAGATAGTTTTTCACCTTTAGCGTTCCACCGGTGCATGGCGTACCACCCATAGTATCCGCCGCACAATGACGACAGGGGAGTGGGCAGGCAAGTAAGTTGGTGGAGTGTCGAGTCACTGCTGCTGCTACCAAACTTGGTTTCCTCATGAAACCCTAGCACAAAGCCACAACAGCTCCTGCATTGTGGGATTCTATATTTCTGGGTTCTGGAGGATATCCACATGCCTCTACATCCATCTTGCAATATCCCAGCTTTTAAAATCTCCACCATGTTACTTTTCATTCTTTCTCCACCACCCACCTCCAGTCATATCTATCCCACAGTCCAGCACTGCAGCTCCTCGGTGTGCAATCATTTCTTTTTCCATCAGCAAATGCAACTTGGGTTTGGCAGATACAGTGTTGCAGTGGTGGGATCCAAAAATTTTAATAACAGGTTCCAATGGTGGTGGGATTCAAACAGTGGTGCCGCCACACACACGCACCTCCAGTCCCTATTGGGCAGGGAGGTTGCTTTAGTAACCCCTTCTTGACACTCAGAAAAAATTAGTAACCACTACTAGAGAAGTGGTGAGAACTGGTTGGATCCCATCTCTGCAGTGATGCCTGGCAGACAGGGGCTGCTTTTGAAGCTGGAGGGAGGGAGGTGCGAGAGATGTATGCGAGATCTGAAATTCCCAAATATCAGAGTGGAGGCGAGAACATCCTTCAAATTATTCCCAGTTATTTTGACAGCCAAGCTAAGTGCTCAGCGTTGCGCTGAACGTGAAAGTTAGGTCACATGAATATCTTATGATGACCATTGGTCTCCTAAAATCAGTCTTGGCTCCTCCAACTGGTAGCCACTCCCTGGGATCACAGGTTGAGATCATTCCCATCCTTTTGTTTAACCAAATTGAACACAGGACCTTCTGCATGCAAATCAGATGCTACCATGAAGTTGACCGTCTTTTCTGACTGGTGGATACACATTCTCAGGTGAAGATTTCACATCCTTGGCAATGGGAAATGCCAGTGGCTGAAACTGGGATACTTGGTATCCAAAGCAGATGCTCTGCCACTGAGCCACAGTCCCTTCCTAACTCCACACTATCAAGAACACTGAAGTGCATGAGCCTTCCCAGGATAGAGGAGCAGATCGAACTTTAATATTTCCATCCATTTTTCACATCCCATTTAAATGAACAGCCTGACACAAAATGGTAATAAATATTTATTTCTAGAAATTGCACACATCATGTCCTGCTGCCACTCATTTCAAGTTTACTTTATATGGTTATTAATAACTGGAGAATAAAATCAAGTAGCAGTTCAAACAAAAAGTAGCGTATGACAAGACATACAGTACATATTTCAGATTTCCATTTACTCTTCACATCTTGGCTTCTGTTCCCTCCACGCATATGCTAGAAGTGACTGGAAGAGCGAGGCAGTACTTCAATCTACATAAACACATAACAAAGCAGGTACACAGGAAACATTCTCCTTTGCCCTGAAGAGATTACAAGCTAAACAGTCCAAGGTACAACTGAAATTTTCTGGGTAATGATTTTCAACGGCTAATTTCATCCTGTTTAATTTTCAAATTCTATATCAGTGGTTCTCCAACTTTCCTAATGCGTGACCATACAATACAGTTCCTCATGTTGGTGACCCCCCAACCTAACATTTATCCATTTACAGATGGAGGAGAACACTGATGTAGAAAGTCTTGGTGACCCTGTGAAAGGGTCATTCGGCTAAAGGAATTAAGCGACCCACAGGTTGAGAACGCTGTTTTATACCATTACATTTTAATGTCGTGAAATTAGCTGATATGTAAAACTTGCTATCAAAACAAGATGTTGTTCTGATGCCTTTTCCTGTAACATGTGAGAAGAGTTCCTGATATAGGGGGGTCAAGGAGGCCTGGACTAGAAGGGCTTCTAGGGGAGACTCACAGATATTGCTTTCTGCTATTGGCAAATGTTGGGAGTCTCTCAATGTAGGCTAATTGTTCAGCTAACAACACAAAGTTTTGTTTGTACTTGGCAGGCTCATGGAACTCCAGGCTTCCCAATTCACTGTAATGGAATACACAAGTCAGTTGTGAAATTTTTGCAGAGGAAGCAGCTCCGCGCACGAGCGCGCGTGTGTGTGTGTGTGTGTGTAAACTCTGGCACTTGTAAAAAATGGCAGGATCAGAGTATCTGAACTGAGTATCTGTACTGGGCAGAATATCTACCCTATTCTTCTCATAATGTTGTTCATTAACAACCATGATATGATTTAAGGAACTGTGTGTGAACCCCTCAAAAGAATATTTCCCAGTCCAGCATAAAATGCACAGGTTATTAAGACACAGAGAACTCACAGGATTGGGTAAGAACTGGTCTCTCTAAACACCCCTTTTCTCTTATGCTCAATCACTGAAAAGGTCTAATTAAAACAAGGGTAGAAGTTATTTAAAATAAGCAACGGTAATGATTTGGGATCCATCTGTAAGACAGGCAAGGGGCTGTAAACAAGTCTATAAGCATAGCTTGTTCTGAAATAGGTTTGCTTATCATAACCAGAATTGTCCAAGACAAACAAGAGGACTTTCAATGCAATCCTAAACCTTTATAAACCTATAGACTACAAAGGACTTAGAATGGTGTAACTCCACTTGGGATTTCATTGTTGGTCTCCAGCGTTACCAAGATTGATCAATTGGGAGACATTACCTATAAAAGCTGATTGGAACTACTGATAAAAAGAGGGGGTTAGAAGTAAATGCAGTTGGTACAGGTTATAGCTTAATAATGTCAACATTCGATGGAAAGGTGGCTGTTATTTGCTAATGATTGATGCATACAATGTTCACCAGTTGCTGATAAATGTACTAGGTTGTAATATATCAGGCTGACTAATATAGCAGTCATCATGCAATGCATCAAGGGAATGGATACACAAATTACTACATAAACGATGCAAAATGTGTTGTAAGTTGAAATTCACAAGGATTGGGTTATATTATGATTGTCAATTACCATATATAAGAAAGAAGAAGAGTTTTGATTTATATTCCCCCTTTCTTTTCTGTAGGAGACTTCAAAGGGGAGCTTAATTTGCCACCCTTCCCCTCACAACAAACACCCTGTGAGATGGGTGGGGCTGAGGAAAATCAAAAGCTGTGACTGACTAATAAAGGGGTTACCAGCTGGCGTGGGTGATATTTATATATATTTGTATTTCAGGAAGGGGCCTTGGGAGGCTATGGGGTTAAAAGGCTCTGGAAGGTTAACTAGCCCCACCTCACATTTTTGCAACTTTGAATTACTTGTTACTAAACTTTATTTATGTAAAGAAATATGTATTTATTTCTGATTTGACATAATTTGGATGAAGAAATGCATATGTGAAATGTATGGAAACACATCTTTACTGTAAACTTTCAATTAAACTGATTATTTTGTTAAAATATGCAAAGTGTGGTTGTGGTATTAACCTTTTGGATATCAATTACAATTTGCATGACTAATATAGGAATTCAAGGATTAAATTATTGTCCCTTGATTCTGAAACATGGACAAACACAAAGAGGACAACTGCACTGTTCCACTGTACTGGCAACGTTCTATCCACTACAAGATTTATGCCACCATAGCATCAACATTGCAAAAATTCAATACAGAAGACTCCTTCAAGACTTTCACCTCAAGTAGTTGAAGTTGCGCGTTTTATCCACCTTCACAACTGCAGACTCATGAAAAGAATTCTGGAAACAGCAGGATAAAATTCAAATTAGAAACAATGAGAGAAGAAAAAAACTCTGTTCAAGCAGAGGAAATACTTCTTCTATAACTCTATGCCCAGTTATAACCCATTTACTAACACTAGCCTCTCAGATGTTTCAGTAGAGCAGTCAACAGCTCAACTTCCACTCTTTCACTGATGCCCTCTTGGCTCTACCTACGCTACAAACAGATGGAAACTGTACAGCGGGGCTTGTTGAGCCACCATCCTCCCAAGCACTACTGCTCAAATTTTTCCGACCAACTCCCAGGGTAAGTAGATTGTCATTAATATAATGCATTGTAGAAACTATAGGAGGGCTCCATAAATCTGCAAAACATGGTGTACTGCCATTCACTACAGATTCTTGGAACAAGATAAAGTCATTCATATACTTAACAGATGTCAACTAGGGAAAAATTCACAAAAATGCTACTCGTAGCAAATCCGGGTTTGGCTCCCTGTTCCCAACATAATTGACTTGGCAAATGAAAAGAAGTAATCTGGAGGAATAAAATCTGTAATAGCAAGGCCACACAAGGATGGAGCTCATAACCTGGTCTGCAGATATTTAATACACGGCGTGAAAGCCAGCACCATTTAAGAACAAATGGCAACACTTATCTTAAACCTCTCTACAGTCAAGTGTGTAAAAAGTAGTTTAAAATGCCACTTAGAGATAAAACCATAAAACCAGCAAATTTTCCTAAAATAATTTCAAATACATACTGTACCATAGGGGCGGGATCTCCCCTCTCTGATGGTCCTCATTAACATTGAGGGACCTACCCTACTCCCCTCGGGAGGGTTTGGCGCTGCGGGGGCGGTGAGGCATTAGCAGCTATGTTTTGGCAAAGAAGTTTAACTATTTAATCCTATAGAGCCATATATATGTTATTATAGTTGTATTTGTTATGTTTTAAACTGTGCTCTACTTGGATTTATATATTTGGTACTTTCACCCTTCATATACGGAGGGTGGTATATAAAAATAACTAACTAACTTAAATAAATAAATAAATAAAATACTGTAAGGACGAGGACTTGACTGAATTTCAGATATGAGCATACATTCAATGTCAGTAGCTATTTTTTCTGCCTTGCCATGACTTGTTTCCTCCAGCGTAATGATACTATTATTATTATTGATAGCGTGGCGTTAGTATTGTGTTTGTGAGATAGTATGTGTTCTGAATGAGAACTGTGAATTAGACTCAGGAAATGTTGAAATCTGAAATCTAAATCTAAAATGGATTATTTACTTAATATTATTTTATCATAGACATCTTTCTTGGTGAAGTGTTTTAGCATATATGCTACTAAACTATGCTAAGGAAACTGGAGACGGAGCACGTTTCAGCGGGGGGCATCAATCTTTAATATAAGACTAACAATCTGGATCATATGATACTTTTATGTAACTCTATTATTGTGTAAAAGCCTGTCCCTCAGTTTCCTGTTTCCATCTCTGATGCTCTGGACCTTAACATTATAATAGGCTTTACGCCAGTAGCAAAATCAACATGGCTGTGTTTTAGAAATGCCAGCCAATCTAGGTCCAGGGTAGACCTCGCGGCTCTCCAGATGTTTCAGAACTACCATTCCCATCAGCCTCTGTCAGCATGGCCAATTGGCCATGCCAGTAGAATGTGGACTAACTCTGGAAAATCTGGAGAGCCGCAGGTTCCCTACCCCTGCCCTAGATAAAACTCCAAGAATCAACTTTCAGTATGATCTGTCCGCTTTGTGTTGGAATTATATACATACACTCTACTGAAACACTGAAGCATGGGTGTCACAGATGGTATAATAGTATGCTGGGCAGGCAGAGAAGGAAAGTGTCTTCTTGTCCCTCAAGAGTACAATTAAGGAGATTTCACAAATGTAGCTCAAAATTGTCCTGTGGCATGTTAAAGAAGATGTTGTGGCCAATTTCAGCGGAACTCTGGGCCTCTTCTCACTTAAAGAGCCTATACCCTTTAAGTAGAAAGCCACGGCCTTTTCTCCACTTCAAAACTTTTTTCTCTCTTCCGCCTTTTGAAACCCAAGCAGATGCACATTCTTGGATGCACACACACCCCTATGTTTTTGAGGGGTCCTATTAGCACTGGATCAAAAGCTGGGTTGATCCTAATTGAGGCTGTAGTAGGTGAAGCCAGAGATCTCTCTGAAAACTTAACAAAACGGCAAGAGAGTTTCATTTTGACCATCAGTTCCTGACATCTTCCATTCTGCTTTTATACACACAACTACAAGGCAGTTTAGCGTACTCTGCTACCCATTTTTCTTCTGGGTGGAAGATTTTGTTTGCAGTAGAGGTTGCTTTATGCAGCTATAGAAATAGAAAGAGCATATTGATGGTGTATATATTTGTATCATTCATAAACGAAGCACTACGTCTCACACATTTCAACTACTAAAGGAAGCTTGAGCAACTTTAGAATTTGTTTTCTTTGTTTAAGGCTGTGCAGATAAAGTTTCCAGCTTCCGTAACGGTATTTAAGTTTCACACCCTAAGAAGACGAGAGAAAGAGAGAGAGAGAGAGAGCGAGAGAGACGAGTGAGGATATTTCTTGTCATGCATCTATTCATTTCAAATAATTCTTTATCAATGACCAACTTTATTAGAATCACCCAATCATCATAACTACAATATACTGAAGCCAAAACAATACAACACAGAGATAATATAGATTAATGGTCCGAGACCTCCAAAGGTTTTTCTTTTGCTCGGATTGCCTGGAGATCAGAGAGAATTGAAAGGGTTAACATTTTCTTCAAGAATATTTATTGACAAAAAATTCAGGCTGCTTCTTCAAATACCTGGGAATCAGGTGGGCTTATTGGGGGCCATAAGAGAAAAGATCAAAGGCAGTGCAGCTGGAACATCATTTTGGACAAGAGGCTAAAAATCTGAGGAAGAAGATGTCAAGAATTCAATGCTTGACTGAGGCCCTTTCCTTACGGCCAAAACTTTAAAGCAAGGTGCAGCTGAGGTACATGAGCCTGGTACAGGCCCCAGACCATTTGCATGCCTCCGTGCAGGCGGGGCCCATGCACCATCTTTTTTTTTTGCCCACCTCCCACTGATGTGCAGCTAACGCGAACAGGTACCGCATGAACCCCTGAGCCTTGCTGACACCTCTTGTCCCCAGATGTGCCTGCATGGCTCCACAGATGGGAGCCGGGAGTTTTAAAAAAGAGGAAAGTGCAGCCACATAACATGCCTCCTGCCCGGCCATTCACTCAGCCACAGCTGCAAGGTGCATTAAAACAAAAAAATTGCACAAGTTGCAATTCTTCAAAAAAAAACCCCGTGTTGGGTGGGGGGAATGCTGAGTAGATGCACGTTAGGAGTGGGATCCATGTGAAGTCCCCCCCCCCCCAGCAGGGTTTTATCCCACCCTGAACCCATGTTTATTG